>NC_064461.1:2375963-2525746 GCF_023343835.1 Lagopus muta
GAGACAAGAGGGGAGGAAACGGGCAGAAGAAGGGGGGAAAGTGAAGCAGCAGAGAGGGAAATTAAGGCAAATAAGGGGGAGCTGAGGCAGGAGAAGGGAAAACGGGAGAGGAAAGGGGGAAATGGAAGCAGGAGAGGGGGAGGCCGAGGCAGCAGCGCCCACCCAGCATGCGGAGGGCGGCCGATCTTGTCCATGAGCAGCGCTGAGACGATGTTCCCGGGCAGCACGGCCAGGGTGCCCAGGAAGCTGACAAAGTAGATCATGTAGGCGTTGTTGTCGTCGCTGAAGTCCAGCTGGCAGCCCTCCTTGTTGTGCAGGAAGGTGCTGTTCAGCAGGCGGCTGTTGATGAACTTGTACTCGAAGAGGTCTGGGGGGAGGCAGGCAGAAGGGGGGGCTTTGGAGGCTGCCCTCCCTGCTCCCATCTGCCCCTCTCCCACCTCGCTTCCCCTCCCTCAACCCAAACCTGTGTTGTAGAAGATGGTGGAGATGAAGGTGCAGTTCTTGAAGAAGGTGTTGCTGGAGGTGATGTCCTCGAAGTAGCAGTCCTCAAACAGCGAGTCCTCGAACGTCACCGACTTATGTCCTCGAAGTAGCAGTCCTCAAACAGCGAGTCCTCGAACGTCACCGACTTCATCTTCAGCCCAATGAACCTGGGGGGGGGAGGAAGGGGGACACACAGCCATCAGCCCCATGTGGGCACCACCAGCCCCGACCCAACGCCACCAGCCCTGTCCCAGTGCCACTCACCCCATACTGCTACCATCGGCTCCATCCTGACACCCCCACCATCGTCCCATTGCTCCTGTTTCCATTCCAGTGCTCCCAGCCCCGTCCCAGTGCCACAGAGCCTGTATGGCTGCCACCGACCCCATCCCAACGCCCCCATCGCAGTGCACACAGCCTCATCTCACTGCTCCTGTTTCCAACCCAGTGCCTCCAGCCCCATCCCAAAGCCCCCAGCCCCGTCCCAATGCCTCTACCCTCATTCCAATGCTCCCAGCACCATCCCAAAGTCCCCAACCCATCCCAACGCCCCCCAGCCCTGCCCCAATGCCCCCACAGCCCCATCCCAATGCTTCCAGCCCCATCCCAACGCCCCCAGCCCCGTCCCAATGCCTCTACCCTCATTCCAATGCTCCCAGCACCATCCCAAAGTCCCCAACCCATCCCAACACCCCCCAGCCCTGCCCCAATGCCCCCACAGCCCCATCCCAATGCTCCCAGCCCTGCCCCAATGTCCCCAATCCCATCCCAATGCTTCCAGCCCCATCCCAAAGCCCCCAGCCATGTCCTAATGCTTCTACCCTCATTGCACTGCCCCCAGCACCCTCCCAGAGGCCTCATCCCCACCCCAATGCCTCCAGCCCCATCCCAATGTCCCCACAGCCCCATCCCAATGCCCCCAGCCCTGCCCCAATGTCCCCAATCCTATCCCAATGCTTCCAGCCCCATCCCAAAGCCCCAGCCCTGTCCTAATGCCTCTACCCTCATTGCAATGCCCCCAGCACCCTCTTAGAGGCCCCATCCCCATCCCAAAGCCCCCAGCCCCGTCCTATTGCCTCTAGCCTCACCCGATCCCAGCCCCATCCCAACACCCCCAGCTCTGTTCCAAAGCCCCCAGCCCCCATCTCATTGCTCCCGTTCCCATCCCAGCACCCCCCAGCCCCATCGCAGCGCCCCCAGCCCCATCCCACTGCCCCCACCACCCACTTGTCATTGAAGTACTCCCCGCCCTGGTGGATCTGGTTCTCCAGGGTGAAGTTGAAGGTGAAGTGCCGGACCTTCTCGCGGGTGAAGAGCTTGGTGCGTGACGCGTACTCGATGTTCTGCAGGTGCTTGATCATGTCTGGGAACCACACCGTCAGCCCGTAGTAACTGTGGGGCGAGAGGAGCTGAGCCTGGCACCCTGCACCCACCTCTGTCCCAGTGGCACCGGCTCCATTCTGATGCTGCCTACCCCCATCCCACTGCCATCGGCCCCCTCCCACCACTCCCAGTCCGGTGCTGCTGTCACCCACCTCCAGACCACCGCCATCGGCCCCAGCCCAGAGCTCCCCCCCCTACCCTGGGTGACCAGTCCCATCCCAATCCCATTGGTGCCATACCAGTACCACTAGATGCCAATGCCATCAGCCTCATCCCGGTGTCCCTGTCCCATCCCAATGCCATCAGCCCCATCCCAGTGCCCCCAGTCCCCAATGCCAGTACCACCAGTTCCATCCCAGCGCCATCAGTCTCATCCCTGCGCCCCCATCCCCACACCAGTACCACCAGTCCCATCCCAGTGCCCCCAGTCCCCAATGCCAGTACCACCAGTTCCATCCCAGCGCCATCAGTCTCATCCCTGCGCCCCCATCCCTACGCCATCAGCCCCCATACCAGCACCATCAGCCCGATCCCAGTGCCATCAACCTCATCCCAGTGTCCCTGTCCCCATCCCAATGCCATCAGCCCCATCCCAGTGCCCCCATCCCCACACCAGTACCACCAGTTCCATCCCAATGCCATCAGCCCCATCCCAGTGCCCCCAGTCCCCACACCAGTACCAACCAGTTCCATCCCAGTGCCATCAATCTCATCCCTGCGCCCCCATCCCAACGCCATCAGCCCCCATACCAGCACCACCAGCCCGATCCCAGTGCCATCAACCTCATCCCGGTGTCCCTGTCCCCATCCCAATGCCATCAGCCCCATCCCAGTGTCCCCAGCTCCATCTCAGTGCCATCACCATCCTCCAATCGCCGTTAGCCCCACCCCAGCACCACCAGTCCCATCCCAGTGCTGTCAACCTCATCCCAATACCACCGGTCCCATACCATCATCAGCCTGCTCTCACTGCCCCAGCCCCATTCTCAGCCCCATCCATTGCCCCCAGCCCCATTCCCAGTCCACTTCCATCACTCCTGTTCCCATCTCAATGCCCCCAGCCCCATCCCATTGCTCCCAGCCTCATTTCCAGCCCCATCCCAATGCCCCCAGTCCTGTCCCATTGCCTCCAGCCCCATCCCATCACTCCTCTCTCCATCCCTTCACCTCCAGCCCCATTCCCATTCCAGCCCCATTGCTCCTGTACCCACCCCATCGCCCCCAGCCCCATCCCCTCTCTCCTGTATCCACCCCATCACCCCCAGCCCCATCCCCTCTCTCCTGTATCCACCCCATCTCCCCCATTCCCTCTCTCCTGTACCCACCTCATCTCCCCCAGCCCCATCCCTTCTCTCCTGTACCCACCCCATCGCCCCCAGCCCCATCCCATCTCTCCTGTACCCACCCCATCTCCCCCCATCCCCTCTCCTGTATCCACCCCATCTCCCCCAGCCCCATCCCATCTCTCCTGTACCCACCCCATCACCCCCAGCCCCATCCCCTCTCTCCTATACCCACCCCATCGCCCCCAGCCCCATTCCCAGCCCCACCCCATCACTCCTGCACCCAGCCCAATGCTCCCCATCCCAGGCACCCACCCAGACCCCACCTGAAGCTCATGGTGAACCACACAGCCATCATCATCAGTGTGATGCGGCGGTACTCGGGCGCGAAGCACTGCTGGAAGTTGCTCCAAACCTGCAGGGTTGGAGGATGAGAGGTGGGACAACAGGACACAGCAGGGACCCCACGGCTGTGGGGCTGAACCTGACCCCATACCTGCTGCGAGAGGCTGAGGCAGCGCACCAACCAGCGGCGGTGCCACGCGCCCGTGTCCGCCTGGATCTCAATCAGCTCGTCCTCCCTCTTGATGGTCTTGATGTGGGTGACCTGCAGGTGCCTGTGCCTCAGTTTCCCCGCTTGCTGTCACCCCCCAACCCACCTCCACCGCCCTCCCCATCAGGTGACGCCGCTCCCCAAGGTGGAAACTGGCAGGGGAAGCAGCGGGTGGGGGGGGATACGCACCACTATGGGGGGGGGTGGCACCAGTATGGGACTTCTGGCACTGGGTGTGGGGCTGGTGGGGCTGGTGGGGGGTGATTTGGGGTGGGATGGATGGCACTGGTGTGGGGTGATTCAGGTGGGATGGATGGCACTGGTGTGGGGTGATTCGGGTGGGATGGATGGCACTGGTGGGGGGTGATTTGAGGTGGGATGGATGGCACTGGTGGGGGTTATTTGGGGTGGGATGGATGGCACTGGTGTGGGGTGATTTGGGGTGGGATGGATGGCACTGGTGGGGGGTGATTTGGGGTGGGATGGATGGCACTGGTGTGGGGTGATTCAGGTGGGTTGGATGGCACTGGTGTGGGGTGATTTGGGGTGGGATGGATGGCACTGGTGTGGGGTGATTTGGGTGGGATGGATGGCACTGGTGTGGGGTGATTTGGGGTGGGATGGATGGCACTGGTGTGGGGTGATTTGGGGTGGGATGGATGGCACTGGTGGGGGGTGATTTGGGGTGGGATGGATGGCACTGGTGTGGGGTGATTTGGGGTGGATGGATGGCACTGGTGGGGGGTGATTTGGGGTGGGATGGATGGCACTGGTGTGGGGTGATTTGGGGTGGGATGGATGGCACTGGTGGGGGGGCACTCAGATGGGGCTGGTGACACTGGGGCAGAGATGATGGCATTGGGACAGGGCTGGTGGCACTGAGATGGGGCAGATGAGAGCAGGACGGGGCTGATGGCTGCGGGACGATGGCATCCAGACGGGACCGGCGGCACCGGTGGGGGCCAAACCTCACCGAGAAGACCCTCTCAGGGTGGCCCTTGGCCCGCATGTTGGTGTCGTGGACCTGCTTCAGCACCATCCAGGCCTCGTCGTGCTTGCCGTTCTGCAGGGCAGAGCCGGGGCTCAGCCTGGGACCAACGCCGCCCTCCCCCCCAGCACCCATTTGGGGGGCACCGCCGCGCCCCCAGCACCTTCACGGGGTCCCTGCTTCGCACCCAGCACCTACCTGGGATCCCTGCCCCATCCGCACGCATGCCAGTGTCCCTGTCCCATCGCCCGCACCTTTATGGGGTCCCTGCCCCATCCTAGCAGCCCCCTGGGGGTCCCTACAGCACTGCCAGCACCCGCCCCCAACCCCAGTATCCATCCGGGGGTCCCCACCCCAACTCCAACATCCCTCTGGGGGTCCCTTTCCCACCCTCAGCAGCCACCCGGGGGTCTCCCGCTCCATTTCCAGCATCCATTGATGGGGTCTCACCCCCCACCCCAGCATCCATTTGGGAGTCCCACCTTCACCCCCAGCCCCCGGCAGGATGCGGCCGTGCCCCCCAGCCCTGCTGACCTCCAGGTAGAAGCGGGGGCTCTCAGGCATGGTGGTCAGCGCCCCGATGGCGAAGACGGAGGGGAAGGCGCACACCAGGACAAAGACCCTCCAGCTGTGGAACTGGTACGCAGAGCCCATCTGGAAGCTCCAGCCTGTGAGGAGGGGGCATGGCAGGGGGCTGAGACCCCGCAGAGCTCAAAGCAACGGATGGGGGAAGCGGAGACCGACGGAACTCGGCGCACGCGTGGTGACAGGGCTGAGATCCCACAGAGCTCAGAGCACCCGTGGTGGGAGCTGAGAACTCGGAGAGCTCGGTGCACACATGGTTATGGGGCTGAGAACACAGAGCTCGGTGCACACATGGTTATGGGGCTGAGACACACAGAGCTCGGTGCACACATGGTTATGGGGCTGAGAACACACAGAGCTCAGTGCACACATGGTTATGGGGCTGAGACACACAGAGCTCGGAGCGTGCAGCGATCCAGAGGAAAACTGCAGAGCTCAGAGCACCCGTGGTGGGAGCTGAGAACTCGGAGAGCTCGGTGCACACACGGTTATGGGGCTGAGAACACAGAGCTCGGTGCACACATGGTTATGGGGCTGAGAACACACCCAGCTCGGTGCACACACAGTTATGGGGCTGAGACACACAGAGCTCAGTGCACACACAGTTATGGGGCTGAGAACACACAGAGCTCAGTGCACACATGGTTATGGGGCTGAGACACACAGAGCCCGGTGCACACATGGTTATGGGGCTGAGACACACAGAGCCCGGTGCACACATGGTTATGGGGCTGAGAACACACCCAGCTCGGTGCACACATGGTTATGGGGCTGAGAACACACCCAGCTCAGTGCACACATGGTTATGGGGCTGAGAACACACCCAACTCAGTGCACACATGGTTATGGGGCTGAGAACACACCCAGCTCGGTGCACACACACTTATGGGGCTGAGAACACACCCAGCTCGGTGCACACACAGTTATGGGGCTGAGAACACACCCAGCTCGGTGCACACATGGTTATGGGGCTGAGAACACACCCAGCTCGGTGCACACATGGTTATGGGGCTGAGAACACACCCAGCTCGGTGCACACATGGTTATGGGGCTGAGAACACACCCAGCTCAGTGCACACATGGTTATGGGGCTGAGAACACACCCAGCTCGGTGCACACACACTTATGGGGCTGAGAAACGCACCCAGCTCAGTGCACACATTGGTTATGGGGCTGAGAACACACCCAGCTCAGTGCACACATGGTTATGGGGCTGAGAACGCACCCAGCTCAGTGCACACATGGTTATGGGGCTGAGAACACACAGAGCTCGGTGCACACATGGTTATGGGGCTGAGAACACACCCAGCTCGGTGCACACATGGTTATGGGGCTGAGAACACACCCAGCTCGGTGCACACATGTTATGGGGCTGAGAACACACCCAGCTCGGTGCACACATGGTTATGGGCTGAGAACACACCCAGCTCGGTGCACACACGGTTATGGGGCTGAGAACACACCCAGCTCAGTGCACACACAGTTATGGGGCTGAGAACACACCCAGCTCAGTGCACCCACACTTATGGGGCTGAGAACACACCCAGGCCGGTGCTGCCGCCCCCTTACCGTAGTGCGGGATGATGGCCCAGGCCATGGCCGAGGCGTAGATTGCCGCCGATCATCCAGAACATGCAGAGCCAGCTCAGGTGCTCGCCGCGTTTCTCCTGTGCCAGGAACTCGGAGAAGTAGGAGAAGACGATGGGGATGGAGCCGCCGATGCTGGGGGTGCAAAGAGAGGGGATTCAGGGAGGGCAAGGGGGGGACGTCAGCACACCGACCCATGGGCGCCCTTACCCCATGCCCGAGAGCAGCCTGCAGAAGAGGAAGGTGCCGTAGCCCTGGACGAAGGAGGAGAAGAAGGCGAAGACGCTGTTGACGGAGAGGGAGATGAGGAGGCACTGCCAGACGCTGTTGACGGAGAGGGAGATGAGGAGGCCACTGCCTTCGGCCCAGGCGGTCGGCCAGCCCGCCCCACAGGAACGCGCCCACCATCATGCCCAGGTACACGATGAGCCCTGGGGGGGGGACAGCGGTGTCAGCCCTGGGTACCAGGGACCCACATCGGTGATGCTATGGGGGATGGGGGCCTGGGGGTGCCCCAGAACCACATAGGTGATGCTGTGTGTGATATAGGGTGGAGGGATCCCCCAGTACCACATCGGTGATGCTATGGGGGATGGGGGCTGTGGGGTCTGCCAGTATCATATAGGTGATGCTATGGGGGATGGGGGGATGTGGGGTCCCCCAGTATCACAACAGTGATGCTATGGGGGATGGGGGGCTGAGGGGTCTCCCCACACCACATCAGTGATGCCATGTAAGATAGAGGGGAATGAGGAGCCCCCCAGAACCACATCAGTGATGCTATGGGGGATGGGGGGCTGAAGGGTCCCCCAGCCCCAGAAGGCTCCTCGGGGTGCCAGCCCAAAGCCCCCCCCACTGACCACATCCATCCCCTCCCCTTTCCTGATTTGCCAGGCCTTGGGCTGCGGTGGGTTCAAATTTGGGATGGGGGTGAGGCACCCCATAGAAGAGGGGAGCGCACTGCAGTGCAGCCAATGCTGTCCCTGCAGCCCCCCCCCGGAGCCGCATCCCCTTATCAGCAGCGGGCAGCAGTTGGGCTGCAGCACAGAGATAAGCCGGGGGCTGGGGGGGGCACGAGGCACTGCGGGGCTGTGCTGCGGTGCTGGGCCCATCAGCTGCTGCACTGAGACCCCCCACAACCCATTGGAGGGGGGCCAGGGAGGGTTGGGGGTTCCCGTCACTGCCCTCTGTCACTCCTGGTCCCCTCCTGGTGCTCCCTTCCATCTGTGCCCCCCAGATCCTTCTATTCCCCCATAGCTTCTCATGTTCCCCCATCTCGTGATGCTCCCCCCCCCCCCATCCCGTGCCCCCCTACACCCCCACCCGCTCCCACAGCTCCATCTGCGTGCACCCATTGTGCCCCACAGCCCTGTGCCCCTCTTCACCCCCCTGTCTGCACACACACTCCCATGTCCCCCTATGCCATGGCCCACAGTGTCCCCTATCTGCTCACATCCCCCCCAACCTCATGTCCTTCCATCTCCCCCAGTTTCCTCACGTGCCCCCACGCCTGCGTCCCTCCACACCCCACCAGCTCCCGTTCCCCATACCCTGTACGTCCCTCCGTATCTTATCTTCTCATGGCCCCATTCCCCACATGCTCCCCTCACCGCTGTCCCTCAATATTGCCCCACCTGCTACCGGCCCCATAGATGCCCCCCTCCATACCCCACCCACCCACGTCCTCACACCTGAGTTCCTAACACCACGTCTTCTCCCGTCCCCCCACATCCCACACGTCCTTTTGGGGTCTCCCCATATCCCTCCTGTTCCCATTCCCCGCAGCGCTGTCCCTGCACTCCCCACTTGTCCGTGTCCCCCATATCTCACAAATCCCCCCCTATCTTCTCATGTCCCCACGCTCCGTCTGCTCCTGTCCCCCATATCCCACATGTCCCCCCCCCACTCCATCTCCCCACGCCTGTGTCCCTCCACACTTCATCCCCCCCCTCCTCCCTCTTCCCCCGCCCCCTACATCCCACCTGTCCCTCCATACCCCCACCTGCTTGACTCCCACAGCCCACATTTCCCCCGCAAACCTCAGCCCACCTCCCCGCACCCAGGGGGAGCCGCTCCTCCTCCAGCCCACCCCATCCCCTGCCCTCTCCCTGCTCACCCAGCATGCCCTTGTTGGAGTCGGAGAGGCACATGTCCTTCTCAGCGCTGGGCAGCACGAAGCCCACCACAAACACCTCCACGCCGTCGGCCATCAGCGCCAGTCCCAGCACGAAGTAGAGGCTCCACTGGAAGCGCCCGTGGCCGCACTCCTGCAGGATGAGCTCGTACTGCTGCGCCAGCTCCTCCTTGTCCTTGCGCCGCTGCCCCTCGCTGTCATCGAAGGCCCCGGGGGTCACCTCGCCCCCCAGCCTCTCGCCGCCCTTCAGCGAGTCCTGCCTCGGGATGCCCTGGTACTCGCCCTCGTAGATCTCATCCTCCTCGTCGTGTCCTTCGGTGGCATCGCTGGAAGCCCCCTCCTCCTCGGCCGCCCCCCTCCCCACCCCGGTAGTAGCCGTCCTGCGGCGCGTAGTCCTCGTCGTCGTCCTCCTCCTCGAAGCGGCTGTAGGAGCGCTTGGTGTACTCGTCCTGCACGCGGTCCATGCCTTTGCTCACCTTCTTGGCCGCGTGTTTCTTCACCTCCTTGGCGATGTCTTTGGCGCCGCGGATGAACGCCGTCCGGTCTCGGAAGCTCTCGTCCATGGTGACGTTGGGATGGGACGGCGGCGTGGGGCTTTTGAGGGGGAGGGGGGGGTCTCTGAGTCGGGACTGAGCCCTCACGCCCGGGGGCCGCGGTTGGATGCGGGAGGCCGGGCAGCAGCGCTACCCATCCGTGTGGCCCACACCTGGGGATCCAGACACAACAGTGCCCGTGTTAAGGTGGGGATGTCCTCGCGTCCCACCTCACCCTGGGGTCTGCACATCCAGCGTGGGGCTCAGAGTGCAGCGTTTGGATGGAAACTGGGGGATTTGGGGGCACCTCTGCCCCACAGCAAGGCTGCGGGCACGTGAGCATAGCGAGAGCCCAGCGCAGGGTCAGGCACCCACAGGTGTGGGGAACGTGAGCAGATAGGATCTGAAGGGTATGGGAAATGGGAGAAGAAATTCTATGGAGGCCCGTAGGAATTGGGATTTGAAAGGTGGGGGATGGAGGGACACAGCAGCCAGAGCCCTCCCCACGTCCCCTCCATTCGGAGAAGCGAAGCGCGCGTGCTGGGGCACCTCCATCCCAGCAGGGTGTCGAGGGGGCCACATCTCAGCCCTATCTGTGACCCCAGAGTCTCAGAGGGGTGGAGGATCCCCAGCACGGACCCACAGCCCCCCGCCGACAAGCCAAGGTCCCCAGGCCGCGGGGACGCCCCTGTCCCCACCGCGGCCCCCTCCCAGGCCGCCCAGCCCATTGAGAGAAAAAAGGCCCCACCGCCCTCTCAATGGGGCTGGGAAGAGGAGGCTGGGCCACGAACCAATGAGCTGCAGGGGGCGTGGCCACCCCACCTGCATCAATGGGGCTGGAGGGGCACGGCCCCGCCGTTCAGCCAATGGGCTTCGGGGGGTGTGGCCACACAGGAGCCCGCCCTCTGCTCCCACCACCTCCGGGGGGGGGGGGGGGGGGGGGTGATGCTGACCCCAGCAGGGCACGCAGCATCCCTCAGGCCGGCAGGGCGCCGATGACAGCGAGGGCCTGGGGACAGCCGGCCCTGTGGGTCAGAGCCACGAGGGGCAGAGGATAAGGAAGCTGGAAGACACGGTGGGGCCACCACCAAGAGCTGGGACAGCAGGAGACCCCCAGAAAGCGCCAGTGCTTCGGGAACCGAGCGGCGCTGTCACCGTGCCCCACAGGACAGTGAGGGAAGCAGGCTTCGGGGACATGGGGGTCCCCAAACCTCCCAGGGCAGCAGCAACGCTCTGGTAGCCATCCACAGGCAGGGGGTGAAGTGAGGTTTGGGTTGGGGGACCCTCGGATGCTACGCAGGCTCGCCCGGCCCCAACCCAACTGCCCAGAGGTGGCTGTGGGTGCAGAGCAGGCATGGGGACCCCAGAGAGGCTTCCAGAAGGAGCCTGGCTGCAGGTGCGTTCCATCAAAGCTGATGTCCAAAGCTGAGAGCCTGAGGCAGAGCCGGGCTCAATCTGACCACCACTGCATCTGAGTTTTGGGAGGAAAGGGGGGGGGGGGTCTGGATACACCCCAAGGGCCCCCATCCCGGCGTGTCCAATCCCCCAGCCCCACCTGGCCGTGGGCATCACCCCACGTTGCCCCTTGCCGAGTATGACACAATGCGTGTCAGGGACAGACCCGCAGCCCCCAGCGGGGACGGCCAGCGCTGACCCAGCGTGAACCCCCTCCCCCAACCTCCCCCCCAAAATGGGCTATTTTTACTCCTGGCAGCACAAACCCGCCAGGCAGCAGAGGCCGCGACTCAGGAGTTGTGCCGCAGGGAGGATGCAGCCGTCACAGCGTGTCTCCCTCCCCCGACCCCCCCCCCCCCCCCCCCATAAGAGCGGGGCTGGGGCACAACGTACAGCTATATTTGGCCTTTCCAAAATACCCGGGGCTGGCGGCAGCTCTCCCCTGGGGCGGGCACCCAACCCACGCCGGCTCTGCGCAGACACCCTGGGACGGTGCGGTGCTGGCGCTGCGGCACAACACCAAACCTCCCCCCCCCCCCCCCCAAATCCCAACCTCCCTCGCCCCCCCCCCCCCCCCCCCCCCTCCAACTTCCATCCCTGAGCATCAAATCCTCATCACTCGCTGCCCTCCTCGGGTGGAATCCCAGCAGCCCTGGAAGGAGCCGGTCTGCGGCCTTCACCACCACCAAGGTCATCTGGTGCGGGGCCGCTTCCACGGGGCTGTGACGCATTTTGGCAATAGGGATCCGGCAAAGGGAGTGGGGAGCATCGGGGTGGGGGGGAGGGAGGGGTCCAAGCACCTGCAGGTCGCGGCCGAGGGCCACACAGATCCTTTTAGGATGAGGGTTCTGCTTTCCCGAGGAAGGCAGAAACGGCACAGATCGCAGCCTTGCAAGATGGGGTGTGGAGGTGGGGGTTTCCCACAAATGCTCTCCTGGCTGCATAAAGGCTCAAGCACCCCATCCCTGATGTCAGCCCCGGCCACCATCAGCCCTGCACAAGGTTATGGGATGCAGACCCCTTTCCTCTCTCTGAGCACCCGATCGGTGTGGCCCCGCATCGCTGCACGCCCCCAACCTCCCCGGGGGGGTTCCCATATCAGGGTCCCCCTGCAGCCCTTCTGCAGAAACATGGCGACATGGGGAAGAGCTGGAGCTCCCCAGCGCCCAAGGTCACCCCCACCCCCCTCCCCGGGGAGCTGTGGCACTCCCCCTCCCCAAAACCCGCTGGGATGGTTTTCCATCCCCATAACGCAACCCCTGCGCTGCGCAGCGCTGAGCAGAAACGAGGGGCTCCCGACCACGCAGAGAAAAGCAGAGCGAAGTGGAGGCAAGGATTTTCAGGACAAAATGGCCACAGCGATGGGAAGGAGAAGGAGAACTCCCCGTCAGCCAGCGACCCCGAGGATGCTAATTAAAAACAGATGGGAGGGGGAAGGGGGGGGGGGGGGAGATGCTTTATAGAGGCATCCTCCTCTCCTTACCTGTGTCAGCGCGTGGTCTGCTCCAGCACCGGCTGCGAGGAGGAAGGATGCTCCGAGGAGGAAGGATGCTCGTGGGGATCCAGCAGGAGCAGCCCGCGGGTACCAGCCCGGCGTCAGCGCTGCAGCCTCCGCCACACGCACCGAGCGCTGGGAGAGTCCATTGCGACAGCCTGAGAAGGGAGGCGATGGGGAGGGCTGTGCTACAGCGGGGCGGGGGGGGGGGGGGGGGTAACGGTGAGAGGCGGGGGGGGCTCTCAGGTCCTTCGGTTATAGCAGAGCCGAGGGGATGCAATGCTCCGCCAGGTGCCTGGAGCTCCCCCCGGGGTCGGGGCTCCGGTGCCGGGATGGTTCTGCGGGCTGTGAGCGATGGGTCCCGGCCCCGCGATGGGGTTCGACGCGGAGCAAAAGGGTTTCACGGTGTTCGGAACCGCTTTGGCAGCTTCTCCCCCTGCTCTCGCCACCGCCGAGGGCAGATGGAAGCACAGCCAGGCAGATCTGAGTCACATCCTCCTCAGGGGTGAATTTCGATTGCTTCAGATCAGATTTTCTCCGCCTGGACTGGTCAGGCTCGGCCCTCCATCAGGATGTGGCGCAGAGCCCCCCGATGGCGTTTTGGGGAGGTGGGGGGGACACGGAGCAACGCTTTCCCACGTGCTATGAGCTGAGCCAGCCTCAGCTGCAGGAGCTCAGCCCCAGAGCCATCAGCAGAGCCCCACAGGACCCCCACCTCCTTCAAGCAGAGGATGAGGGATGATGCAGGCGTACACGAGGCTGAAGTCTGCCAGGGGCACAGCGAGGGTTGGAGAGCCCCCAGATCGGCACTGGAGCAGCACAGACTCTCAGATCGCAGAGCAAGGGTTGGAGGCACGGAACTGGGGCTGGCACACAGTGGGACCAGCATAGGGAAGGATGGAGCTGGGAAAGAACTGAGCTGCCATTGGAAATAACCCCCAAACGATGCTTTGTGGATCTGTAACCCAACTGAAGGAGCTCGAGCACGGGCAAGGCGAGCTGCAGAGCTCCATCTTCCACTCATCGCAGGCAGGCCCCCTCAAATCCCCAACATGCAGATGGTGGGGAGGGGGCTCTGGTCCCATCCATCCCTTCCCACCCAGCCCAGACCGCGGGTGCTCCCTATCCTGGAGGGAGAAGGCATCCATTTAATTCTTTTTTTGCCAGGAACAGCACTAAAATAGAAGTCCCTGCGCACATGCACGCATCACATCAGCTTAACCAGAGGCAGGCTGAGGTGGCTGTGAAATTAAACCTGAGGCTGAGCTGCAAATGGCACCAAATGGGAGGATGCAACATCCTGCACCGGAGCTTCTATGGAGCCAGCAGCGCTCTGCCTTGGAGAGGAGCAGCTCCTCGGCTGCAAGGTGACCCGGCTGCCGAGGCGTGGATGAGGTCCAATCCATGGGTGGCGCTTTGCCTCTCCCTGGCACGACGGTTTCCACTCCAGGAAAGCTTTTCTTTTCATTGCTGGAGCTGCTGCGGGTTTCGCTTGCGGCTGCTTGGCTTTGTCCACTCCGAGCTGGGCATCCATTCTTGTCTGCTCCCCAGCTCGGTGCTGGGACCTCCCTGCATCACGCATCCATTCGGTGACCCTGAGAGCTGCCAGCTGGTTGAAAATACGGCATTTTCTCCCAGAAATACGTTTTCTCCCCTCTCCCACCGCAATTTAAAACCCACAGCACCGCTCCTGCTCCGTTTGCTTCAGAGGCGCTCCCTGCAGCGTTAAGAAGCCCTGCTCCGCTCCCAGCACCTGCAACAAGGGATTCCAGCTCTCCTCCCACCTTCTCCGTGCCTACAGCAGCATCACTGCTCATCTGGATGCACACCAACGCAGGCACGAGAGCAGAGGAAGACGAACTTGAGCCACACGCACAGGAAGATGAATACAAACACTGGGCCCGAGGTAAATTGCACTCCTCAGGAATCTCTGAAGAAAAAACCACCTCCAGCCCAGCTGCTCAGAGCACCCAGCAGAGCCCCTCACAGCTTCTGCCCTCTTAACCAGCCCCAACTCACTGCTGAGTTACACCTCAGCCATTTCCTCCTCCCGCTGCAGCTCAGCTCCTTAAAGCAGCAGCTGTGAAGCCACCCTCGCTTTGCTCTTAGCACAGGTGGAGGAATCAGAGCCAAACGGCGCCAGGGCTCCACTCGATCACACTGCGATCCCCTGTCGGTGCAGAGGCTGTTGGTGCTGAGCTCTTCCTGCCGTTTCACCAGCAGCTCCAGGCTGGGAGCCACCCAGGCAACTTTCACAGAAAGAAACGACGCCAGCGGGAGCAGCGCTGGAAATCATCGCGGCACAAAGAGCCCTGGATCTCCTCCAGAGCGAGGACACACGGCAGTGAGGACAGCACAGATGTAATTTCTGCCGCAGCCCCTGATAAAACGTGATTACAGCACAGCTGAGATGAGCGCACGGCCCTTCCGCTTTGCCTCACAGAGCCTTCAGTGGTTATTCACGAGCCAAAGGCAACATCACAGAGGGGAAAGAGAGCTTGTAGCTGGGCTTGGCTATTTCCCCAGCCAGGCTCTGGGTTTCTATGCACCTCACAGGCACTTCTCAAACCACCCCACGACGACTAAAGCAAAGCGTGGCATCGTTTGTTCTCTCTGGCCCAGAAGGGTGAGCAGAGATTGAAGCTAAAGGTCAATTTTAGCCCTAGGAAGCTACAATAAAAATAAAACAGCAAAGAGTAAAACCAAAGCTGAGAATAAGATCCTTTCTCCTCCACAGAGCAACAGCGGGGCAAGGCGGTTTCCCAAGAAGTCTCTCCCTCCAACAAAGCTGCCTGTGAAAAGCAGGATCCCCATCCACAGCCCTGGTTCTCCCACAGTGCCACAAACTGCAGGAACCCAAATGCCACAAAACGCTTCCTGTGCATCCGAACCATTTCAAGTCTCGCGCACAGAAACCCACCTCCTCTCTCCCTGCTCCCACAGCAGGCTCTCACACCTTCCTGTGAGGAGCCCTGCTGAAAGCCAAGCGTCCTCCTCGCTTTCCCCAGTGCTGCAGAAAGCGCCAAATTTTCCTTCCACCGACTCAGCTTTTGTGCTTCCCTGCTTGTCAGCCTCGCTGGTGCAGAGACACCGAATCCATCCTGAGGGGCAGTGCTGGCAGCTCAGCCCCACAAAGCGCACAGAGCACACGGAGATCAGACCTGCTCTGCCTCCTTCCCAGCTGCTTCACTCACTGGATATCATTCCCAGAACCACAGCTTGAAGGGCTTCCCACAGTCGTGAGCAACGTCAGAATGAGATTCTCATGAGGCAAGGATTCAGGGGGGAGCAGCTTTTGCTCCCAAATTACTCTCCAAACGTCCTGGCCATCTGACCAGGGCTCTCTGGGATGACGGCATCCAAGGATGCAGCAGATCTGAAGGCTCAGTTGTCCATGATCTTCACTGAAGGTCTGCCAGCCCGCATGGAGCCCAACAGCCACCACCCCAAATTCAGCAGCTCAGCGGGACGGGCGGGCGGCCTCAGCACCAGCCGCTGTGTATGGCTGCATCCCAGGCGTCCCCAGGGCTGCATGCCAGGCCAGAGCAGCACCAACACCCCCCACCTCAGAGGGACGGCCTCCTATTCTTAAAATGTTTTATTTGTAAATGGGAGATCACTGCTTTACGCGGGGGGGGGAGGGGGAATCTTCAAAGAGAGGGAGGAGGAAAAGGAAAACAACAAAATGAATGCTAGAAAGAGGAGGAGGAAAAAAAAGAGGGGGAGAACCGTGAGAGGGATGGACCCAATTATGCCTCTTCCCTCTGGGCAGAGGTGCATCAGCCCGAGGTGAGCGGCAGCCTGAAGGAAGGACTCACGGCAGCACGGCTCAACGGCCTTCAGGGCAGGGGGCCTCTCAGGGGGCCACGTGGGGGCACCCCAGGGGGTCTCTGAGCCGGCCGGGGGGGGAGGGGGACTCTCTGATAGCCATAGGGCGGGGGGCGAGGGGGGCCGCTGTAGCCGTGGGGTGGCATCAGGGGAGGGGGGGCCGCGCATCCCGTGGTGCGGCATGGGGCCGGGGTGACCTGTGGGGAAAGCAGAGCTGTCAGCGACCTCTGTGGGAACAGACAACCGCCCCACAACCGCCCCACAACCGCCCCACAACCGCCCCACAACCGCCCCACAACCGCCCCACAACCGCCCCACACCCAGCCCACGCTTTTAGTTGGTGCCCGCGGGTTGGGGAGCTCACCTGTAAACCAGAAGGTTGATGGAAGCCCCAAGGATCGGCCCTGCGAGGGCTACAGGCCTGGGGCTGCCCTGCTCAGAACACCTTCATCCCACGGCACCCCATGGCAGGGCTGACCCCACAGCTCAGCTCTCAGCGGTGGGTGGCATCGCTCTGGGCCCTCATCCACAGCCCCTCTCGTGGTGACCGGTGCCCAGCCACTCTATGCCAAGCTCCAAGGGGACACGAGGCAACGCTGCCCCTCACTCCCCTCCCCCAAGTCCCTCCTATGACCCCCAGCACAACTGCTGGACACACAGGCCTCAAGAACCCTTCTTTTGGCAAAGCCCAGTTGACATCTCCCCTCAGGAAATGGGGAAAAACATCAGACTGTGCAGCGCCTGTCCTGCAGGCAACGTCCCACATCCCCAGAAACACGAAAAAAAGCCCTGGGAAACCCCACCAAGCAGCACGGAGCTGCCAGGTCCTGCTCTGAAACGCCTCTCTGCGAGGGCACCGCGCATCACCTCCTTCCCAGCCCTGTTAAGGAAGGGCTGCAGCAGGCACTAAACTTGACCGAGGGTCTGACGGACAGAAGATCCACGCTCTGCCTCTGGCAGGCACCAACTTACCCATCGGTGATCCAAAATGAGGCCCTCTGGGTGGCAAACCCATGGGAGGGGGGCCGGGGTGCGGCATGCCGGGTGGGGGCCGAGGGGGGGGGTTGGCCTCCAGAGCCTGGTGGTCCTGGGTGATGCTGGCCCATCCCGGGCGGGCCGTGGTGCACCTGCATGGGAGGCATTCCTGTGGGGATAAAAGGAGCTCAGGGTGTCGCTGCCGCAGCTCCAAGCCCCGCTGCAGCCCATCAGGCCGCGCTGGTTGAAACGGCGGGTATAAAAAAGGGGCCTGACGGCAGTTTTCTCCTCCCAGCCAGGAGATTTAAGGGGAGAAGGCAAGCAGCCCTCCTCTGAAGCACAGAGAAAGGAGGGAAGTGAACAGGAGCTGGCTGCAGCGCGTCAGAACTCAGCCAACTCCGGGAGAAATGCTATTCTCTGTGATGCCAGGTGATTTTTCCACACTGTGTTTTTAGATCAGATTTCTTTCTCATAGAAACAAATAGATCATGATTTAGCAGGCGGATCTTTCAGGTTAAAGCAAGGCTTTCTGGGGGGATTGAACTCGATGATTCTTACCCCTCTGATTCTGTGATAGGCAGAAGGAAGAAAAACCAGCAAGTGTGGCACAGCTTTGCACAGGGGCTCAGGGAGAAGCCACCACCTGGGAGATTTCCATCAAGAACCCAAGCATCCGGACTTGGAAGCTCGCTCTGCTCTGAGCAGGAACAAAGCCTGCATTCCCCCCCCCACCCCAACAATTCTATTATTTTAAACTCGTAAGGAAACAAAACCAAATCACTGATCGCTTTCTCCTTCCCAAAAAGAAAGAAACAGGAGCCAGGTGCAGCTCTGTGGAGCAGGCAGCGTGGAGTGGAAGCGCTCACTCAGGCTTCCCCATACAGAGCATAATTGGCTGCTGCACAGCCTGAAGAGCCGGGCTGTGACAGGGACAGCAGCAGCCATCTGCTCAGCACACGCCAGGGCTGGGATCACACAAAGCCCCCTAATCAGCCCTGCAGCCCTTGGGGCAGGGGTTATTATAGAGCAGGGGTTATTATAGAGCAGGGGTTATTACAGAGCAGGGGTTATTACAGAGCAGGCAAGATGAGAAACAATGAAATCAGAACTGTTTGGTTTTTTTCTTCTTTAAAGCCAATGCAAAACGGATTGAATTCTTGCCTTGAAAGCCACAGAGTCCAGAGGGATAGGCTGCTCAGTCCCCACTGCCACAGGGCTCAAAAGGGAAAGGAATCAAAGAAACCTTTGGTTCTCGTGCCTTGAATTAGCTGCCACCCAGCGGAGCTGCAGGCTGTGCAGAGCAGGTTCACCCTTCTGTATCACTTCACACCAGAGCCAAATGAGGGTGGCTCAGAGTCTTGTTGATGTCCTTCCAGGCAGGACAGCACCCAAAAAGCCTGCAGTGCAACGGCCTCTGCCCCCCTGTGCCCCACACAGGGACAACGCGTGTCCTGACCCAACCTGGATGCCTCCCACAAGGGAATTATTTCCTGGATCACCAAAACGCTCTTCAGAAATCCTGCTCCAAGCCATTTTTGGCACATTTTAGAACACGCAGAAGAGAAACCCAAAAGCAGCACTGCTGACGTGACGTATTTGCTCCTACGCAGATTCTCCCTGTTTTTCCTGGGGAGGAGAGCAGCCACCAGGCTGCCTTGTGCTGCAGAGAGCAAGATCTTGTGCAAAAATACAGCCAGCACACAAACAAACGCAGCCCAGGGCGCTCAAACAGCCGCTTCTATTCAGCACTGAGCAAAACCAGTGTCTCAGCAGCGAACTGGGGCACCCTCTGCCCTGTCTGCCTGCTCCACCACGGCTGCGCTGTGCTCAGTGCCTCCCAGACACCAGCAGTAATTCCATCCCCGTTTTACAGAAGGGAAACCTCACGGAAGAAACCACAAGAGGGGGTGATTTATCCAAGGCTGGAAAAGGTTCTGCATCTCCCGAGCTCAGTACCTGGCTGCCACGTACCTGGGTGGTGCATTCCTCCTGGTGGGAAGGCGTGCGGGTGAGGCGGGTGCCCTCCGGTGGGTGCAGCCCCAGTGGGGGGGCCGGGGGCACCGGCTCCAGGTGGCATCGGTGGGGGCGGCATGGCAGGAGGCATGCCAGGAGGCATTGCTCCAGGAGGCGGCACCGGCGGGGGAAATGATCCTGGGGGTGGGAGGCCTGGAAGGAGGGAAAGAGAGCAGCAATGAAGATTTGGTCGAGTGCAGAAGGATGAAAAACAAGCACAAAGAGTCCCAGGCAATCAGGAAAGAAGCAAAAGCACCATAAGCCACGGCAAACGGAGAAACCAGCAGACTGAAGCACTAGGATCCATCCGCTCCATACTGGGAGAGCACAGGCTGAGCTGCTGCAGCACGAGCAGAATTCCCAAGGATCACAGCCTTGCGATCCTGCAGGGCTCTGCGCTGTCACCAGGAGCACCCACACGTGACACTGAGCAGCTCCACACAGAACAAAGCCTTTCAGCTCTGCCCCAGACACTGCAGTAACAGCAAACGGGTGATGAGACTCGGGAGTCCTGTCAGCACCCAGGGCATCCTGCTGCAAGGAGAAAGCAGGCTGCTTCCACAGACCACAAGGCAGAGACAAACACACACACAGAGCACCAAAACCACCTCTTTTCAACCCAGTGTGCCTCTACCCACCTGGAGGGGTGACGCCAGGTCCCAGAGCAGTGACCACAGGGGTGGGGACAGATGGAGGAGGAGGAGCATCGGCAAACAGCTGGTGGGGCCGATCTGCCTGGGAGAGCGGATTCTGAGCGGCCAGGAGCCTCTCAGCAGCTGAGCCGTGCCGCTCGCCTTTGGAATCCTTCTTGAAGGCGTAGGAGACAGTGATGGGCCTGTTGCAGAGGTATTGTCCATTCATGGCCTCGATAGCAGCGTCAGAAGCATCAAAGCTGGCGAAGTTGATAAAGGCATAACCCTTGGAATTGCCCGTGTCTGGATCCCGCATGATTTTGGGTGTCTGTAAGATGACCCCAAAGGCGCTGAAGGTGTCGTACAGCAGCTTCTCGTCGATTTCGGGGTCCAGGTTGCCAATGAAGATGTTGGCCCCCACATCCAGGTTCTTGTTGTGAGCCGAGGCTTTGTTCACTCGGATCGGCTTCCCATACAATTTGATCATGTTCATGATTTTAATGGCGTAATCTGCGTCCTCCTCGCTGAGGAACTCCACGAACCCATAGCCTGCAACAAGGCCCCACACAAAGCTTTAGGTCAGGGCAGAACCATGGCCTGACGCTGCCCCCCATTGCCCCCAAGGGGAACGCTGCTCCTGCAGCCCGAAGGCACCAACCCTTCTCGCTTAGAAACCGAGCCCAGGGCTCTCCCAAGACAGAAAGCCCTGCAAATCACTCACCCTCACCTCCCTTCCTGCAACAACTGCTCTCTGACCACACTCCCCCCAAACCCCCCGACTAAAGCATTCTTCTCCACGTGAGCTTTTGGGGAGCGCTGCCACTCACCCTGGTGCTGGCCTGTGACTCGATCCTTGGGCATATGGGTGTTGACCACGGGGCCCGCCTGGAGGAAGAGCTCCCACAGCAGCGGCTCGCTGACCTTCTCGTCCAAACCCCCCACGTACACAGTCGCATCTGGAGCAGAGCAGAAAAGAGACCGAATGAGCAGCGCGCGGGAGCTGCAGGCCTGAGCCTTGAGCGCTCGATGAGGAAGTTATCGGAGGCTGCAGGAGATGCCAGAGCGGAGCCCTGCTGAAGCCGGGAGTCAATACGGCCTCCTTATGCTGTTCCAAATCCGAGGCTCCGCAACGAGACCCTGAGAGAAATCAAAGCCCCTCAGCATCCACGGGGGAGCCGAGATCCGCGAGCCTTCCAACGGACCCACAGAGAACCACAACCGCTGCCTCAGTCAGGAAGGCCGCGCAGCCCCTCCACCTCCCGGTGACCCACAGAACTCCATTCCGACAACCACCCGCTCGCCCTCAGCACCTCAATCGCCCCCCACCGACTCGCCGTCCCCGCGCAGCCCCGCACCGCTCACCCTGGTTCCGCTCCGAGATGGGCCCAGCCGCCATCTTGGCCCGCTCCCTCCCGCGCGGCACCGACGCAACGCGACGTAAGGGGACGTAAGGGGACGTAAAGCGCCGCAGCCTCACGCTGTGACGTCACCACGGCCGCTAATCGGAAGTGACGTTGGCGCCTGAGGGCGGACGCCATGTTGAGTTAGTGACGGAGAGCGGCCTGCACCGCGCCGCTCCCTTGTGTCGCGATATCCCCCGCAGCGCCTCGACAAACCGCGACATTCCTCGGGTGTCGGCCCCCTTCCTCCCCCCCGGCACGCTCCTCCAATGGCAGCCACACGCCGTTGCCTGCAGAACGCTGTGCTTTAATAGGCAAATACAAACACCGCTGACACGCGGCCCAGCCTCCCCCCCTCCAGCCGCGCCGTGGGGCCGCGGCTCCCTCGTTGTGCTGTGGGTGCAGCCTGAGGAGGGGTCAGAACCGCTCCTCCCCATGGCGCTGATCCCCCCTAAGCCGCGGCAGAGGGGAACCCCAGCGCCACTGCGGGGCCTCCAGTGAAGAATGCTGCCCCATAGAGCCGTGGGCCCCATAAAGCTCTGGGCTCCAAAAAGCCACAGGGCTCAAAAAGCTACAGGCCCCAAAGAGCTGGGAGCCCCCAAAAGCCCCAGGCGCTAATGGACCACAGGCCCCAAAAAGCTGTGGTCCTCAAAAGGCCCCAGCCTGCCCAGAAAAAACACAGGCAATAAAGAGCTGTGGACCTCAAAAAGCTGTAAGCCCCCAGATCCTCAGGTCCCAAAGAGTCATGGTCCCCAAAAAGCCCCAGGGCCCAAAAAAATGCTGGTCCCCCAAAAATTCCCAGGCTTCAAAGAGCCGCAGCCCCAGCGCAGAGCAAAAGGAAGCAGCTGAGCCAGGGGGGCCGCGTCCCTCCACAACCCCCAGACTGGAGGGACCCCGAGGGATGAGTCCACCCCTACAGTGTGTGTCCCTTCAGGGGGCTTCCCACCCTCAGGGCCCCCTGAGACCCTCACCGTGAGGGTGCCAGGGGGCTGCTGGTGGGCTCAGCGTGGGCCCCATCCTGCTGCCATGCATGGAGCCGGTCCTGCAGCAGAGCCAGCTCCTCCAGCAGTAGGGCCGGGCATGGCGCCAGGCGGCCACGCTGTGGGGGGCATGTGGGGTCAGGGTGGGGAACTGCAGGGTCGGGATGGAGACGTGGGGTTGGAGAAGCACATATGGGGTTGGGGTGGACGCACATGGGGGTGAGGTGGACACACAGGGTCGGATGGACACATATGGGGTGTGAATGGATGGTTACGTGGGGTTGGGGTGGATGCATGCATATGGGGTTGGATGGACAAACATAGGATTGGGAGGGACACTCATGGGGTGAGATGGACATGCAGGCGTTGGGGTGGACGCACATGGGATTGGGGTGGATGGATATATGGGGTTGGGATGGTCACACATGGGGTTGGATGGACAAACATGGGACTGGGAGGGACGCTCATGGGGGTGAGATGGACCTGTGGGGCTGGGGTGGATGCATGGGGTTGGGATGGATGCACACTGGGGTGGGGTGGGATGGATGAATGCGGGACTGGGTTGGTCACACATGGGGTTGGGATGGATGTACGTGGGATTAGGATGGACACAAGGGGTTGAGAATCCCCCAGCCCCATTACCTGTGCCTCAGGCAGACCCCGCAGGTAGCAGCGTCTCCAGAGCCGCACGGAAGGTCCTGCAGCACAGGGCAGCAGCAGCCCCCGGGGGGGTGTAGGAATAGGGTCACCCCCCCGATCACTGAGGGTCTCCAGGGAGGGGGCCCAGCGCAGCAGGCGAGGAGGGGGACGGCCGCTCCGCCACGGGAAGGGCTGTGGGGTCAGAGAGCCCTTGGACAGAGCCAGCACTGCCCCAGAGCTCGATCCTGACCAGGCACTGGCAGGCTGGGAAACAGGAGAAAACGGGTTAGGGGCTGTGGGGGGAAACCCAGCGGCTGGGGTGCAAAGGGGTGGTAAGGAGAAACAGGGGAAAAGGGGTTAGGGGCAATGGGGAGGGAAACGAGAAAATGGGGTAAAAGGGGGAAGGAAAGGGAAATAGGGAGAAAACAGTGATTGGGGTGAAAAAGGGTGGTAAGGGGGAACGGCAGCCCCCCCAACCCACTCACTGTGCCCGTGTTCTGGGGGTCTGCAGCATCGGGGGTCCCCACAGGGCCGGGGGTCCCACGCTGGGTTCCGGAATCGCGCCCGCTGCTGCCGGCTGTAGCGCAGCCCCCAGGCCCAGACGGGGGGCAAACGGCTGCTGGTGCTGCCTGGGGGGGGGGTCCCAGCGGCCGCTCACAGGGGTGTAGGTCTGGGTGCGAGGCTGCTGCTGCAGGGGGACAGGGGGTCAGCCCCAAAGAGGGGCTGTGCAGGGCGTGGGGAAACCGGGGTGCATATGGGGAAACTGGGATGGGAGGTGGGGAGGAATGGGGTGGGAGGGGGGAAACTGAGCTGGGGGGAAATTGAGACAGGAGAGGGGGAAACTGAGGCACTTATGGGGAAACCGAGGCCCCATACGTGATTCAACTTCCCTCCCACCTCTGTTTTCCCTCTCCTGCCCCATTTCTCTCCTCTTCCTTCTCCATTCCTCCCTATCCTACCCCAGGCGTGCAATGGGGCAGGAGAGGGGAAACAGGTGGGGGGAAAACTGAGGCAGGAGAGGGGGAAACTGAGGCACAGAAAGGGAAACTGGAGGCGTAGGGATGGGGAAACTGAGGCAGGAAAGGGAAACTGAGGCACTGAGGGGGAAAGTGAGGCAGGCCACTCTGCTCACCGCCCCACCGCGGCCCTTCTGCCTCTGGCAGCTGAAGAGGAAGGTGCTGCAGTAGGGCAGGAAGGTGCTGTCGTGCAGGGCCAGCAGGTACGCCTCGGTGAAGCCAAACGCCGCCGGGAATTGCCGCAGCAGCTGCCAGGTGCAGTCCAAGAACAGCAGGAAGACGGGGGACTGCGGGGGGTTGGAGGGGGGGGGTATAACACGGGTGTCACCCCCAGGGAGGTGATGTGGGGTGGCACCCCCAGGGGGTGACGCAGGTGAGGGGTTTGGGGTCTCCACCTCCTCGCGGGGGCTGTCCCGGCGCAGACCGAGGCGCTGAGGGAAGGGGTGCCCCGCTGCCACCCACTCGCGTTGCACCAGGCTCTGGAAGCCATGCAGGGTGCGTGCATGGGGGTCCGCCAGCAGCTGCACCAGGGAGGCCAGCAGGCAGCTCAGGTCACGGTCTGAAGGCTCTGGGGGAAGGGGGACAAGAGGAGAGGAATGGGGGGGAGCCATTGTGACCCCACCCCAATGCCAGGACCCCCCACCCTGGCGTCCCTCACCGCAGTGCCTCCCTCCTCATCGCCCCCCCCACCCTGGTGTCCCTTGTCCTGGTGTCCTCCCCACTCCAATTCCCCCCCCCCCCAGTTTGCCCCCCACCAACGTTCACCACTCCACTGTTCCCTACCCTGGTGTCCCCCCACCGCCACATCATCCCCCCACCCCAGTGTCCATTGTCCCGGTGTCCCCCCACCCCAATTCCCTTCCCACTCCAATTCCCCTCCCTCTAACATCCCCCGCCCCAATGTCCCCTATCTTGGTGTCACCCACCCCAATGGCCTCCACCCCAGTGTCCCCTCACCCCGGTGTTCCTTCCATCCCACTGTCCCCTCCCCATTGCCCCCCACCCCTACCCTGCAGGACAACAGAGCACTGTTTCCCTGCCAGCAGCGATGCCACCTCCACAGCTTTTCTCAAGCAGGCTCTGGGAACCGGGGGGGAGAAGGGGGGGGGTCAGTGCTCCCCAAAACGACCCCAGTGCCTCCTGGGGGCAACCAACCTCGCAGCCCCTGCGAGACACTGACCCCCATCCAACGCAGCTCCCTAGAATGCTGAGGGTGGGTTTGGGGGGGTGTCCCCCAATCAAGGCAGCACTGCAATGCCCTGGGATTGGTTTGGTGGCCCCCAAAAGTGGGGGGGCTTTAGGGTTGCAGCCCCTAAACCTCACCGGACGTGCTCCAGCCACCGCGTCCCTTCCAGCGCCGACAGCCACTTCTCATCAGCTGCTGCACCTGGTTTGGAGGGGGGGGAGATGGAGTCAGGCAGTGAGAACGGACCCTGTCCCCCCCCGACCCCCCCCCCTCCCGTGACCCCCACCCCTCTTACCAGGCAGGCACAGCGCCCGCAGCCTGAGGTGTGCCAGCTGGATGTCGGGGGGGCTGGGCAGCTCGGCGGTGTCAGCCAGCACACACGGCCTGCATCCAGCACCCAGCAGCACCTCCAGGCACCTGGGGGGGGTTGGAACAGCACCTTGCGTGGGGCCGGGCATAGTGACCCCCCCTCCCCCCCCCCTCCAACTCCCCCCAGGCTGGGGTTTACCTGATGTCCTCGCTGCCCGGCTCTGAAGCTGCGTGGAAGCCAGCGGCTCTCAGCAGGTCGCTGCCATTTGGGTGGTGCCAGCACAGCCGCTGTGTGCAGATGGGACCCCCCCCCCATGTCACCCCCCCCACATCACTCCCCCCCCCCCCCCCCCCCCCACATCACCCCACATCCCATTACTCACAGCCAGGCGGCGCTCCTGGAAGTGGGCGAACGTCCGCTTGAGGTCGTGGTCCAGCAGCGTGCTGGGCACCCACAGGTAGCGGGGCAGGCTGCAGGCGGGCGTGTTGGGGTCCTGCGTGGGTTGGGGGCACATCCCACCCCCCCCCCCGCCCCCCAGTACCTACCTGGGGGCCATATCGAAGCGCTCGTTGACGGCGCTCACCCTCCAACCCACTGCCCCCAGGCGCTGCAGCTCTCGCTCCCAATCCTGG
This sequence comes from Lagopus muta, assembly GCF_023343835.1. Lineage (NCBI taxonomy): Eukaryota > Metazoa > Chordata > Aves > Galliformes > Phasianidae > Lagopus > Lagopus muta. The sequence continues at coordinate 2,402,054 of NC_064461.1, forward strand.
AGGCTCTCGAAGAGCAGCGTGGGGGGGGAGCCTTCGTCCTCGTCCTCATTGTCTCCCATTGTGGCATCCACGTGGCTCCCGCTGTCCCCCGGCCACGTGGCCGTGTCGCGCGCTCGGGCGATGGCGTTGGCCACCTGTGCCAAGGAGCGAGGGCTGAGTGCTGCCACCCCGCCTGAGCCCTCCCCCCAAAAACAGCTGTGTGCCCCCCTGCCCCCATCCTCAACCTCATCTCCCATTGTGGTATCCACGTGGCTCCTTATCCTGCTTGCACCCCAGTCCCATCCAGCCCCATCCCAGTGCTTCCCAGTCTCATCCAGCCCCATCCCAGTGCACCCCAGTCCCATCCAGCCCCATCCCAGTGCACCCCATTCCCATCCAGCCCCATCCCGGTGCTTCCCAGTCCCATCCAGTCCCATCCCAGTGCACCCCAGTCCCATCCAGCCCCATCCCGGTGCATCCCAGTCCCATCCAGTCTCATCCCAGTGCATCCCAGTCCCATCCAGCCCCACTCTGTCTGCATCCCAGTCCCCACTCACTCTTATCCTGATCCCAACCAGGTCCCATCCCATTCCCATCCTGAACCCATCCTGGTCCAATCTCAGTCCCATCCAGGCCAAATCCCAGTGCATCCCAGCTGCATCCTGATCCCAGTCTGCCCGCACTCTGACCCAAGCTGCAGCATCCCTGCCCTTATTCCATCTCCAAACCAGCTGCATATGGCTCCCATCCCAGCTGCATCCTGATCCTATCCTGCTCCTATCTCAGCTGCATCCCAGCCCTGTCCCAATCCCATCCCAGTTGCATCCTGACCCCAAGCTGCACACATCCTGACCCCAGTTGGCTGCAGCCTCACACTGTCCCAGCTGCATCACTGCCTTTTTCCAGCCCCATCCCAGCCCTGTCCCTCTTCCCACCCTCCTGTGTCCTGATCCCACCCCACGACCATCCTGATCCCATCCCAGTCCATCCAGGCTCCAACCCAGTGCATCCCAGCTGCATCCCGACCCCAATCTGTCTGCATCTTGACCCCAAGCCGGCAGCATCCCTGCCTTTATTCCACCCCCATACAGCTGCATCCCAATCCCATCCCAGCTGCATCCCAATCCCATCCCAGCTGCATCCCAGCCCCATCCCAATCCCATCCCAATCCTATCCCAGCCCCATCCCAATCCCATCCCAATCCCATCCCAGCTGCATCCCAATCCCATCCCAATCCCATCCCAGCTGCATCCCCGCCCCATCCCAATCCCATCCCAGCTGCATCCCAGCCCCATCCCAATCCCATCCCAGCTACATCCCAGCCCCATCCCAATCCCATCCCAATCCCATCCCAGCTGCATCCCAATCCCATCCCAGCTGCATCCCAATCCCATCCCAATCCCATCCCAGCTGCATCCCAGCCCCATCCCAATCCCATCCCAATCCCATCCCAGCCCCATCCCAATCCCATCCCAGCCCCATCCCAATTCCAATCCCATCCCAATCCCATCCCAATCCTATCCCAGCCCCATCCCAGCCCCACATCCCACTCCCCACACTTGTGCGATGGCGTTGGCCACCTGCAGCGTGGAACCCGGAGCCGACATCCTCATGAGCCCCCAGCCCAAACGCCGTCCATCCCCTCACCCGGAACGCCTGCAGCCCCAGCCCGTTCTCTGGGAAGTGGAAGCGCAGCAGACGGAAATCCCGGCAGAAAACTGCCAGCTCCTCGGGTATGAAGGTGAGGCTGGAGGCGGCCGTCAGCACCGTGGGTTTGGTGAAGCTGCTGGCTGAGAAGGGGGGGAGGCGGTGGCCATCAAACCCCCCCGGGTCATTGCAGACAGGGTCGAGGTTTCGTCCCCCATGCTGTCCCCTACCTGCCACCAGTGTGCGGATGCAGCGCAGTGCCACGCTGTAGTCGCTCTGCAGGAAGGGGCTGAAGCTGGGGGGCTGCAGAGAGGGGGGGAGTGATGGGAGGTGGCTCAGGAGCCTTAGGGGCAGCAGGGCAGGAGCAGGGCCTCGCCGCCCCATCCCCGCCCCACGTCCCACAGCGAGGAGCTCCCAGGGTGAAAGGGGCAGTGGGGGTCATATCCAAGGAGAGGTTTGGGGAGGGCAGGAGGGGGTCAGGGTGCAAGAAGGGATGGGACCACACTGGGGTCAGGATGCGGTCAGGGCCAGTCTCAGATGCAGCTGGGATGGGGATGCGATGCTGCTGGTGTAGGATTGGGACAGGATCAGGGTGGACACATCCAGATGGATCAAAATTGGGTCAGGATGCAGACAGCTTGGGGTCAAGGTGAAGGCAGGCCGGGGTCAGGAGGCAGCTGGGATGGGACTGGGACACAACTGGGATGGGGCTGGGATGGGACCGGGATACAGCTGGGTTGGGGCTGAATGAAGGCAGGGATGCAGCCAGAATCGTTGGATCACAGCACGGTTTGGGTCAGAAGGGACCTTCAGGAGCATCTCATCCCTCCACTGCCAGCAGGGACACCTCCAGCACACCGGGCTGCTCGAAGCCCCATCCCACCTGACCCAATGGATGGGGAGCCCTCAGCCCCTCTGCGCAGCCTGTTCCACCATCTCCCCATCCTCACAGTAAAGAATTTCTTCCTACTATCTCCTCTGGATCTCCCCTCCTCCAGTTTAAAACCATTTCCCCTCACCCAGTCGCGACATGCCCTTATCAAAAGTTCCTCTCCAGCTTTCCTGTCAGCCCCCACCAGGTCAAAAGATACGGGTAGTTTAGGGTCAGGACAGGGATGGGATGTGGATGGATTGGTTCTGGGTGGGGTGGGACGAGAACATGGGTGGATGGGGACTGGGATGCAGCTGGGACAGGGTCAGGGTGCAGGCGGCTGGGCCAGGGTGTATGCAGATGGCTGGGCTAGGAATGCAGTGGGGATAGAGAGCATGGATGGGGTTGGGGTGGCATTAGGACACAAGTGGATGGGGACAGGAACGTAGCGGGGACAGGGTTGGGGTGCAGGTAGGAGAGGGTCAGTTGCAGCCGCTGGGGGTCAGGGTGTGGGCATCTTGGGGGCAGGATGCAGCTGGGATGGGACCAGGATGGGACACGATCGGATGGGGACAGCGATGCAGACGGGTCCGGGATGGGATGAGGACACGGGCGGGTCGGGGCGGGGATGCCGCTGGGTCCCGGTCAGGGCGCAGCCCTGAGGGTCAGCGGGCAGCGTGGGGTGAGGACGCAGCGGGTTTGGGACCGCGACGGGCCGCGGTTGGGACCGGGGAAAGGGGGAGGGGAGAGGGGGTCGCGGTGCGGCGATGTCCCCACCTGCGCTCCGGGCACGAACGCCACGCGGACGTTGGTGCAGAGCAGCGTGCCCCGCACCGAGCCGCCCGCCCCGCGGTGCCGCACTCCCCGCGCCGCCTCCAGGACCACCTCCCCTACGGGACGGGACGGGATGGCACGGGACCCCCCAGCAGGGCCGGGTCGGTGCCCCCCGTGGCGGACCACCCCCCCCACCCCCTACCTGGCAGCACGGGGAGGGCCGAGAGGCCGCCGCACGTCGCGCTCATGGCGGAGGACTTTGCCCGCAGAGCCCCGCCCGGCCCCCCCCGCGGCCCGCGGAGCTCCGCACGGCACTGCCCGGGGGGGGGCGGGGCGGGGGGTGGAGCGGCTGCTGAGCCTTTGTGGGGTCCGGGGGTCCGGTGGGGGTCCGGCTGCCCCCGGCCCATCAAAGGTGCGCGGTGCTGGATGTGGTGCCGAGTCGCATAGGGATGTTATGGGGGGGGGGGGGGGGAACCCCGTGAGCCCTATGTGGGATGGGTGGTGCTGGGGGCGTGCAGTTCCCCCCACAGCAGCCCACCGGGTTATAAGGCGCTGGATGGGGTGACTGCAGGTTGCTGAACCCCATAAGGTTGTATAGGGTTGGGGGGGGGGGGGAGGCGAGGGGGTGCAGCTCCTCCCTCCCCATGATGTTGTATGGTGCTGGAGGTGGGTACGCAGCTCCCTGAGTCTTACATGTTGGGGGGGGGGTCTGCATCTCCCACCCCACAAGGTTCTGGAGGACAAGTAGATCCCCACACCCTGTGAGGGTTTATGGGCCTGATGGAGCTGCGCAGCTCCTGGCACCCCAACGCGGTGGCGCAGTGCATCTCCCTGCACCCCACAAGGGATGCGTGGTGCTGGAGAAGGGGCCTGCAGGCCCCAAACCCCATAAGCTTGTGTGGTGCTGGATGGGGGGCTGCAACTCCCTGAACCCCATAAGGGTTGTATGGTACAGGAAGGGTGGGGAGGGGCTGCAGCTCCCTGAGTTCTATGGAAAGATGGGGAAAAGGCCGAGGGGGTTCCCTCCACTGTGGAATTTTTTAAGGTGCTGAATGGTTGCACAGCTCTGTGAGTCCTGTGCAGGGTTGGGGGGGCTGGAAGGGGTTGCATCTCCCCCCACTCCATAAGGTTGTATGGTGCTGGTTGGCGGGGGGGTCCTGCAGCTGGCACCCCAGTAGGTTGCTGTGGGGCTGGGGGAGGACAAATCTCTCTCTGAATCCCATAAGGGATGTGTGGTGCTGGAGGGGGGTGATGCATCTCCCCACCACCCCATAAGGGAGACACAGAGTTGGACAGGGGGTCTACAGGACCCTGAAGCCCATAAGGGATGCGTGGTGCTGGGGGGGGGGCGTTGCACAGCTCCCAGCACCCCAATAGGTCGGCATGGTGCTGGAGGGGGACATGAATCTCCCTGACTCCTATAATGGAAGCACGGTGCTGCACTGCGGACGTGCAGCTCCCGCATCCCACAAGGGATGGATGCTGCTGTACCCCACACCTCTCCCCAGCCGGCCCCACACAGCCCCCAGCCCCTCTTGCCCCCCCATGACTCACCAGACACCCTCCCCCCCCCCACTTCTTTTGGCCCACAGCCTTTTCAAGACTCCCACGATGGACCCCAGGAGTCACAGCTGCGCATCTCAGGCCATCCCCAATACTGCACCTGTAGGAATACGGCACCCGGGGACCTGCTGGGGCTGGGGCTGCAGTGCTGCGCAGACGGGAGGAATTTCCTGCAGGCCCTCAGCCAGGGCCAGATGCCAAAGCCGGGGTCAGCCTGGGATACCGACGCGGTGCAGCACAGGGGAGCAGCTCCCAGGTCAGGTTCTGCGGGGGCTTTTGGGATCTGACCCCAAACAGGTTCACCCCACAGAGCCGTGGGGCTGCAGCCGCCCCTTTCTCCTCCTGCCTCCGTTTCAGTGTTTCATGGGGCTGGGTTGTGTCTGTGCTGCGCTCCGAGCATCCATCCAGCAGTGCCTGGGGAAAAGGGTCCCCTAAAAGGCCGAGATGGAGAGAGACAGCATTGAATTCTCTTTGAGAGCGGCCTTTGGTACCCAGCAGAGGGAAATCTCAAATGAATGGGAGGAAAATCCGCTCAGACCCACAAGCCCAGAGCTGGGGAGGCTCAGCCCACGGCGCAGGAACGAGGCGGGCGTGAGGAAGAGCGTTTATTGTCAGTGAGGCCATGGAAGCAGAAGGAGGGGGTACAGCCCGATACAACGCGCCATCCAGTGCTGGTACAGCTTGTTTTGGGGAGGGGGGTGAAGGGAGGGGGAGGGGGGAAGGTCACCAACCCCATAATTGCAATAGAAATTGGAAAAGAAAAGCGTTTTGTCCAGATCTGCGGAATTCATTCAGGTCACCTCTTGTGCCGCAGCCTCCAACCCAGCCATGGACGCGCGGGGCCGAACTGGGGCTCAGCCTGCAGGTGGGACAAAGCGGGGGGCACCCAGCACTCCTCCCACCACCCCAAGAAGTGCACCTGAAGCCCTGGGCATCGCGGCGGCCGCCCCGTCCCCATCCCAGGAAGCAGCTTGGTGCTTTCCCCCAGGAGAGGCGCGTTGGAGGTGAGCTGCTCTCCCTTCAGCCCTGCTCATAAAGACGGGCACCTGAGCTGGGCTGCAGCGCGGCCCCGGGAAGGAAGCAGTGGATGGTGAAGATCTTTGCAGTAAATAGGATTTGTATTGAGGGATCCCTTTAAAATGAAATGCAATTGCCGTTTCACCATAAAGGAAACAAAAAGGACCTGAAAAAATCCCGAAGAAATGCAGCCATCGCCCTCGGGTGCAGCTGTGAGGGCCGGCGATGCTTAGGGTCCCCGCTTCATAGAAAAAAATACCCTGCCGCTCACTACACTGGAAACCTCATTTTGCCTAAAGCTTTGTTTGTTGGTTTGTTTTTCCTCCCCAGTTTTGTGTGTAAAAAAGCTACAAACCCCACCACCCACAGCAGAGCAGGCGGGGAAGCTGCTGCCCCACTGCTGCGCCTGCAAAAACCCCACAATGGGAAACTGCACCCACGGCCCAGCAGGGGGGTCGCAGCCCTCAGACCCCCTTTCTCCTCTCCCCCAGGAACACTGCAGGGACGCAGCACTCCTCCAAAAGCCCTTTTCTCCCCCAAAGCCCTCAGGAGGAGAAGCAGCGGCAGCAGCTCCACGTGGGGTAGGAGATGGTTTTCTGCTGGGAGCCGCACCAGCAGCTCCGCAGCCATAGGGTCGGTTTGTTTCCTCCATAAGCCGACGTGGTTGCAGGCGTCCATCCAACCGCTGCTCTCCTACGCTTCTCCCCTCACAGCACTTTGCTATCAGCAAACACGGAGCGGCGCCGAACCCAGAGCCCAAAGCTCAGCCCACTGTGGGAGGCTCTGAAATGGAGATGCTTCCCCCAAACCGTGGCCATGGGGCAGCAGTGGGATCTGCCTTCCCCCCTGTCCTGCACTGCCCACGGTTGGGGCAGGGAGCGCAGAGCTTCACGCTGCAATGGGAGCCCAGCAGCCCCCTGCACTGACCTGTGCCGTTCCCATGGGCCGGGAGCTGAGCCCCCTGCATGAGACCCCGCTGTTACCTGCGATGGCTCACGGCCGCCCTGCACTCAGATCAGCAGCGGTAGGAAAACCAAAACCAACTTCAGTGAGTGAAACCGGTGAAAGAACTCTGCTATTTACAGCCAGCTGAGCCCGGGGCGCCCTGCAGCACAGCAACACGGTGCAGCCAGCCGCCTCCAGGGGGGAAAGGCCCTAAATTCTGTGGGGTTTCAGACATGAAATGGGCAGAATCTGCTGTCAGAACCACGAGCTGTAAGGCTGTGGGCGATGCTCCAGGTAAGCACACTTGCCCGGTTCTCCCCGCAGCAGCACGAGGAGGGATTGCATAGTTGGGTGCCTTCTGAGAAACAACAACAAGGGAATGTTGTAAAGCTTTTGAGTTATCGGCAGAACTCATCTTTTATTTCCACGTGGTAAAATGCTGAACCTCGCTCTATACAGGACTGGGCCGAGGATGGAGCCCGGTTTGGGATCCCTAATTACAAAAACAACAAAAAATATATCTGTGCAAACATCGCAGTGCTGAATCACAGCCCCCCCTGCGAGACGTGAACGCCGGCGACCGCAGGGCCGAGCGGGGAGCGCCGCGGCCGCGTGGCTGTGAGTGACGCAGTTACGGGTTCGCCTTCCTTACGCCTCGCTCTTTAGCCCTGTTATCAAAAATATCTCTCGTATTACTCAGCCTAAAGGTCAGTTACGTGGCTCAGCAAAATGGAGCCGAGTTAATTCTATTCAGCAGAACAGAGGTAGTATGGAAGTAGCTTGCTCAAGTAGAAAGTTATCGCGCGTATCCACGTGGGGCTGGAAGCTAAGGGCGGCGCGGCGTTACCTCCCGTGCTGCAGGGCTCTGTCCTCTCTCCTGCTCCACGCCGGAGGTTTTGCTGGTGGGGGCACCGACCCACCTTCTGTCATCTCTGTACCGCCAACAGAACGGCTCTGCTGCAGGGAAACTCATCACCGCTCAGCGCTGAGACCAACCCTCGGTCCCCCTCCCGCCCTCCTGAAGAGCTTAAAAACAGTATTTAAAAACCAGAGCCGAGCCCGAAGGGGGGGAGGGCAGAGCCCCCATGGAGCTGAAGGCGCTGAGACATCCGACGGGCTCGGTCCCACCGAAACAAAACGACAACGTCCCGTTCCAACGACGTTTCTCTCAGTACCAGGAAAAAAAATAATAATAAAGTGTTAAAAAAAAAAAAACAACAAAAATCTCTCTGTTGAAAGGTCTGCGACTTCCTCACTGGGATCGTGGGGCGTCCTGCTCCGTTCTGGGAAGCACTATTGGAGCGGGGCGCCGTCGGGGTCCAGCTGAAAGCTTTGGTCTGGGATACGGATCGCTGGACCCCCCTTCCGCCCCCAGCTCCCACCTGAGCTCGCCCCTGCGCCGACCCCATCCAGGCAGGATGAGCCCCTCTGCCCGAGTCTCTGCAGGGAGGCACCGCTCCCCTCAGCCCCTCGCCCGCATCTCCTCCGCAGCGCAGAGCTGAACGCCGCTGTCAGCCCCCTCCCTCCTTCCAGCCAGCGAGAGGAGCAGCGCGGGGACAAACCACACATTATTGCATTCCTCACGTGCTGCAGGTCCGGCCCTGGCAGCGCTCAGAACCTGTGCACCAGCGCCTCGCGCTCTTTACGTTTCAGCTCCTCTTTGTAACAGCAGGAGCAGAAATTCCCGGTTTCTGGGTGCCCGTAAAAGCTGCAGTTTGGCTGCTTGCATTTGGTCTGCTGAACGCCATAAAGAACCCTGCCTCTCGTCTTGTCCACGGATGCTCCCTTCTGCGGGCCGTCCTGCTCCACGTACTCCCGGTAACCGTTGCTGTGCTGGGGGGGAACGCAGGCAGGGGCGTCGCACTCCGTGGGGAAGCTGGGCTGAACGTCCGTGTCCGTGGGGGAGAACCTCCCCACGTGGGAAGGCTGCGGCCGCGCCTGAGCGCAGTGCCGGGGCAGGGTGGCGTAGGGGGGGAGGCCGCTGCAGGAGCCCCCCGCCACCTGCCGCCGACCCTCGTGGTAGCTGGGGGGGTGCGAGCCTTCTGCACCGCCGCCGACCACGGAGGGCCTGGGGAAGGTGAAGACGCCTGAGTAGCTGGAGGGAAACGCGGCCATTTTAGCGCCGATGGCCAAATCCGGGGTGTGGATGGCATAGGCCGGGGGGGGCTGTGGGTACACGGGGCCGTGCAGGGCTTCCTCGCCCCTCACCTCCACCTCTAGCTTCTTGGCAGGGGCGGCGCTCCCCAGCGCCTTCTTCTCCGCCTCCTTTTGCTTCTGCTCGGCCAGGAAGCGCTCCTCAGCATCCAGGAGGTACTGCTGGATCATCTCCTCCTGGTACTGGTGCCGGTGGCCGGTCTTCAGGTGGCCGGCGAAGATGAACTTGCGCTCGCCCTGCATGGCAGCGCGCAGGATGCTGAGGCTCAGCCGCACGTCGTTGCTGTACTTGTAGGGGTCCGAGGGCTTCTCGGAGGCTGCTTTACCCACGCAGCTTTTCTCCCCAGGAACCGAAAGGTCTCCCTGGGAGGATTCCTCCTTGCTGCCTTTCCTCGTCTTCAAGGATCCCTTTTTCTTCTTCTCCAGGGTGTCCCCCTGCCCGTTGCTCACACCTCCCTTGATAGTTTTGCTGTGCATCAACCCACCCATGTTCTTTTTTAGCTTACTTCCCAAAGTCTTGCCAAAGCTGCCCAGCTTATTGGCAACCGAGTCGGCCCGTTTCTTATCCTTTTCCTTGTCCTTTTCTCGGTCTTTCTTTGGTTTCTCTTTGTCCTTGCAGCCCCTGCTGCCCCCGTTGCTTGCTGAGCTGCTGCAGACCGACTCCTTGTCTGACTCTCCCGACTCCGCAGCTGAACGGGCATCGTCCCCTGCTGAGGCTGTGGGGGATTCCGGCTGGGCCAAAGGCGCCTGGGAGAAAGAAAACACATAGCAAGTCACTGAGCTGCTCAGACAAGATTTTTCAGGCTGAAGGTGAAGCAGAGACGCAGGCATGTGCCAGGAGAACGGAGGGGACGAGTGGCGGCTCTCAGATCCGGAGCTACTGCATATCAGAGATGCTGCAGCACAGAGCGACCAAACGTCACCACTCGAGCTGTGCTGCAGTGACGCCTTAACAGCTTCAGGCAGATCAGAGCGGCTGTGATCAGAACAGCTCACGAGGAAGTCCAGGGAATTTTTGCCAAAAGAGGAGACAGGAGCAAAAGGAGAAAAACAAGAAACCTCCTCCATGCTCGGCAGCCTGGGGACATCCCCACCACTGGGGCAGCTGCATCACCACCAAGATGCTGGAAACAGATGGAAGTTTTCAGAACTCTATGAGCCAACATAAGGTCCCAGGAAAGCTCCAGTCACACCGTGACCCTCAGGGCAGCTTCTGGCGGCTGTAAACCAACGCTCAGTGTTTGTCTTGGAACAAGCAGCAGCCGCCGGCGCTGCCAAACGCACACAGCAGGATGCGCAGCGGGGCGGCCTCACGTTGGCGTGAAGGGTAAAAACAGGCTTGAAAAGCTCTGCAAAAAAAGCGTGCACCAAAACACGGGTGGCTCATCTGCCCAGAGCAACAAAGCTGCAGCGCAGAACGGAGCGCAGAGCCTCACGTGAAGCCAGGGACAATTTCACCTCTGCAGCCCTGCAGAAGGGAAGCGTAAATAATTCAGCAAAGGAAACGCTCCTCATCTCTTACCTGCATGTCACAAGGCAACGTGATCCATTTAACATTCATGTAGCTGTGCAGCAAGTGCAGCTTTGCTTCCAACGAGAGCGTCACGCTGAAATGTAAAGCAGAAGAGTCACAGCCCGTTTCACTCTACGACAAAGGTTCTTTTTTCCACCTTCAGTTGTCTGTTTTAATGCATTTTCATAGATCAGTTAGAAACAACCAAGACAACAGCAACACAAAAGCCAGCGTTTTTAGAAGTCTCCCAGACCTTTCAATTAAAGCCAAAATAAGTATGTGAGACTTCTGAATGTCAGAATTGAGTTTTCTACGAGTTACAACCAACTTGGCCAGCAATCCTTACTTGCATGTGAGACAAGTAACAAGACAGCAGACATCACAGATCTAATTAGAGCTCCTTTCAAAACGATTTTCCTCTTAAAAATAAAAATAAAAAAAGATGTTTTCTCAACAATTTCCACTTGCAGATTTTTCCCCACTAAAAACACAGGTATTTCCTATTGGCTCGGAATCCCTCCGAGGAGACATCTGTATCTCTTAAGCCTGCCCTGAGCCTGAATACTCTGACCTTGGAGGTTTCTACATTTCCTAACCCAAATGATGGACAAGTCATGCCCCAGCTCTCCCACACGATGCCACTGCTGGTGATTTCTGGCTCACCAACAGGAAATTTGCTCCTCCCGAATGATGACAGGGCTTGCCCACAGCCTGAGCCCAAAATAGGCTGGGGCTGCCTGCAGGCCGTCCTCCGACTCCAGTGGAAGGGATTTGCCTTCTTAAACGGGGGGGCACAGGAATGGAAAAATACACCTTTCTCATGTCTGCAATACAGGCTACAGCAGCTGCTCCTCCTTTGCTTCTCAGGTACGATCTAAGCCTGATCTGCACCTCCACACAGCATTCGGAGCAATCACTGCTTACCCTGGACAGGGAAGCTGGCGAGATGTCATCGTCCCACCCAGAATATTCTACAGAACCCCCCGTGTTTGTGAGCATAACCGAGGAAGGGCCGCACTGCAGCCGCTCCGTGCCCCATCACCAACCTGGCCAGCTTGACGTTGTCACCGTCATCCTTTCCCCACTGCCAGTCCTTCCCAGGATCCACTGCAAAGTGCACGGGGAGCAGCTTATGCTCAGAGTCCGTCAGGGGGATCACAGCTGCGCAAGGAAGAGAACAGAAAGGCCCTCAGCACCCGAGAGGACGGGATTTGGCACAGAGACAAAGCCTGCTGCCTCCGCGCTGCGTCTCCTCGGTCCCCAGAACTGCAGCTGACACAGAGCTGCATCCACCTCCAGCACACAGCCCAGGTGAATCCAGCTCCCCTGCAGCCTCCCCGAGCCCTGAGCCACGCTGCCGGCAGCCAGGCTGCGAGGGCTCACCAACAACAGCGTCAGCTCTGATGGCCTCTGCTGTCACCCAAAGCACACGCAGCTCTGCGACCGCAACTCACGGCGCTCGTTTATCACACACCTTGATCCTTCGTGGACTCCTTCTGCTCCATGGATACCAGGGCAGAGAAATGGGCTTGGTCGTATGCCAGTACCAACGGAGAGCGGTGGCATTTGTTGGCTGGAACTTCCAGGGGAAGGTAGATACCTCCAAAGGGAATAGGGGCAAAGGCTGGAAAGAAATCGGGCTGATCAGTTTTCAAGACAGGTTAAAGAGGGAAGAGTTGTTTATACTGAAAGTGCTCCAGAACACTGTTTGTTTCACTTCGAGGTTTTACCTGTGATTTTCTGTCAACTTGAGGGACAAAAAACCCCCAAGGCAGACATTCATTTCACACCAGGAGAAAAACAGGTACCAAATGAATCTGTGTTTTCTATGAAAGCCCTTCTTCGCTCCTCCACAAAAGAAACAATTAAGCTTGCACCCAGAACGATGGTAATTGATTAATCTTCTCTGACAGGAAATTAACTCTGCCAGTGGAAAATACTACATGCAGGGAACGGAATTTCCCTTCTGTACGCCCACATGTGCAGGGGCAGAAGAGGTAGAAAAACATAATGAAAAGGCAACAGGACAGGCTGTGATGTCTGCACGCCTCACACCCCCCCCTGGAATCACCCACGGCAGCTACAGAAGCTCAGCCCCCCCGTGCTCTGCTGTCAGATTGGAGATGCAGCTTCATCAGGCACAAAGTGCCCAGGAACCACATGGAGCCAAGGGAAAACGCACGGAACGAGCGCGCGCAGAAGAACCAAGAGTGCCATTCCTACCTTCTCCCCCTGAGTCTCGCAGCATCGTGTCTGCCACCACCACGATGGGCCTTTTCAACACATGGGCAAGCACAAAAACGTGGAACTCCTCCAGGCTCTCATACACGGGTTCCTCGGAGCTTTCAACACTTTCAGAAACAAGAAATCAATCATTTTTCATCCCCTGCTCCTCTGCTCATTGCTTTTAATGACAGCAAGAGATTCTGACATTGTTTCGCTGCAGTTGCCTGTCAAGTTTCATTTTCTGATCTCAGATTTTAGACATAGATCAAAACCAATTCCTTTTCTACGACAAGGGTTTGTTTCCAGGAAACACCATTGCGTTACTTGGTGCTTCTTGGAGCCTCAGAGCGGCGTTAGTTTGGGATGCCTGCAGCAATCAAGTGCCCTTGCAACACGGAGGGGCACAGAACGCTGCTGAAATCCTCGTTTTTTGTTTTTCACTCTCATTTTGGGGCCACGGAGATGATAAAAGATGGGAGATCAGCGCTCAGCTCTGTCCTGCTCCACCTACCCTCCGCAGCCGCCTCCGTTGGTGCCGTAGTGCACGCGAGGTTCGCTGGAGGCCAACTTGATCAGCTCATTCCACTCCTTCTGCCACTCCTCCTCGGTGTAAACCAGACCGGACTGAAAAAGGCAAAGAGGACAAAATCCTCAGACTAACTTTTTTTTCCTTTCCAGTTTCTGCAGTTTTGTACATGCGGCCGCAGCGCCTCTCGTTGGGTTGATGTAAAAATCATCAATTCGTCACGCAAAAATGCACGCGTTTCCCAAATCAATGTTCTCACAGGGAGACAATCGGCCTCCAATGAAGACCTGGAGTGTTTGTGGGGTGGAAATCAACATTTCGATCCACAGAACGAGAGGAAAGCTTTACTCTTACTCTGATCCAGCATTGAAGGCAGTGGCACTGCAAGGAAAGCCCACATATGGCACAGCCTCACAGACCTGCAGTGCTCTGAAGTCCATCCACAGCAGCACACGTACAGAACACGCTGCCCTTCCTACAGCCATCCGAACCCTAAAAGCCTGCAGTAAGAATTCGGTTTGGGGACCACAGCTCTTCTAACACAGCAGCTTTTCACAGAGCTTCCAACACATCCAGGAGTTGAAAGGTATCAGACAGCACACGAACCCTGAGCAAAATGGGAAACGACCTGAAATGGACCAAGCCAAAAGCTACGCTGGAGCCTGCTGTGTTCAAGGTCCTAAGGAAAAGCACCAAGAAACGCCCCAGCAAGTGCAGCAGCCCTCCTCTCCTCCTGCTTTCCTGGGCTCCAAAAATCAGAGCTCCAGCCTCCAAACACAACATCCTAAACCTTCTGAGCCGCCAAGGAAACCTTCACACCACGAACCAGAAGTAACTGACAGTTCAGCCAGCTCCGTTTGCTCAGCAAAGTATTGATTAACTTTCTCTGCTCCTGGTTAAGCTTTTGCTATGAATTCTTCCATCACCCATCTAAAGCAAAACAAAGGAGGATGTTCCACCCAGAGTGGAAGTCAGAGCGCTTTCCATTGCTGGGCTGCATCTTCTGGAGCTGCTCTGGAAGGGACGAGCCCAGCAGTGCCTGCAGCACCGATCATAGAGTCACAAGGTTGGAAACCACCTACAAGATCACTTAGTCCAACCGTCTCCTCATCACCACTGATGGAACCAGGGCTGCTCCACCCGGCTGCATGCATCTCCTCTGCCTGCTGCTGTCCCCAGATGCTTCTGCTGGGGATGTGACAAGGGAATGGCGCCACCAAGGTCCTGCAGCACCAACATTCTCAAGTAGGATCTACAAGTGACAGGACTCTGTTGTTAGCTAGCTCTGGAGACAGCCTTGCGCATGCAGATTAAAGAGATGCCCAGAAGCATGCTTTCAATAGCAGTAAAACCTCCACTATTTATTACCACTCTGTTTCAAACAGTGAAATACACTTTTGTTTTAATCAAACCGTCAAGATATTAATCTTTGTGCCCTTCCAAAAACAAAAAGGAAGCTGGAAAGTAAACAACATCCTTCAGTGTCAGGTGGAAACCAAAGTTTACCCTGCTCACAAACAAAAAATAGAGCTCCATTTGAGGACATGTGGTAACTTTCCACCTTGACAAAGGCTGGTCCCTGCTTTTGGGGTGGGGGCTGAGCACGTCACAGCTTTGAAGTCTTCAGTGTGGCAAGTTCATGATTTCCTTTTTGGCTTCAGCTGCAGTGCATCTTTCTGACCCCCTCCCACAGGAGCACTTCTTACACATCGCATCCTGCTGCCAGGCAGCCCAGCAAGGCTGCATCTTCAGCCTGTGGCAACGTTTGTTTTCCATCCGTGCTGGACACAACACGGCTCTAATAAAGGAATTTTCCTACTCTGTAACACACAGAATTTCACCCAAGTTTCACAGCCAGGGTTTATGTTGAAGGATATTTCTCATCTTGGCGCTAGATGCGGACTTGCCTAAAACTGAAGACATTTGTTTTTCCTCCCAAACCTATGGGACGCCTGATCAGGATTTTGCACTCTGCTCCCAGGCTACATTCAGTCTGGTTCCTACCTCCTTGTTCTGCTGCGTCTGCTGCCAACGCCAGCGCCGCTTCAGGGCTTCCCTTTCCACACCTTTATCCATTAAGGCATAAAGGGATTTGCGAAGCACGAGATCTCTATCGTGGAAACCCCACATACCTGCATGGAGGGAAGGAAAAACACCGGGGGATTAGCAAGAACTGGCACTTCTCCACCCTCTGCTACATAATCAGTGTAAGCTTAAGTCCTACAGCGTGCCACAAAGCAGGGCAAGTGGTACAACGGGAAACAAAGGCAGAGCGATGCAAGTTGAGCAGGGCCAACCCAAACAGCTGGGTCCACAAACTCCCTGCTCAAAGCCACATCCCATCCACGGCCTGCTTTCAGACAGCCACAACCAGAAGCTGTAAGGACTCCAGCTACAAGGACTCTCCCCCAAACCCGTGAGCACATGGTGCCTTCCACCAATGCTAGGCTGCTCCGTCGAGGGAAAATGCAGACCAGGTGAAATGAGACTGCGGCTTCGCTGTGTCTGAACAGAGCCAGCCGCACAAATACACAAGGCCACTCATTTTGAAGTCTGGAAACCTCAAAAATTTGTCACGAGGTGAACGCACAGGAGCAAAACTGGGCTCTTGGAAGTGCTCTGCTCAGCCACCTCCGGAGAACTGGGCGGCTCTGTTATTTCACATTTCCTTCAGAAACACGGGGAAACTTGCCAAAGGGAAGAGGCGAGGCCCAGCCCAGCGAGAACAGATTTAGAAGTACACAAGCACTTGGCAGCTCGCTTCCCTCGGCTCCAGCTCTCCTCGCCAGCCCTGCACATCCACTGCTGCCTGCCTGGGGCGAGCAGCCAGACCGCGGCATCCCACAGGGACAGATGGGCACGCGGTGCTGCTCGTCCCGGAGGCAGACAGGGTGCCTGGGCTCTCCTTCCACCTCCAGCTGTCTGAGCTGACAGCAGAAAGCAGCTGGGGTAAAGAGGGGAGGCTGCTGGAGGGAATCACTGAGCTGCTTGCCCGGCCATGCGCTCGGTGAAGCTCTTACCCAGGGACGCAGCATGGAGCAGGCAGTTCCCATCACCCGTGGTGGCCAGGGGAAGCAGCCTCTGGCAGCTGGGATCCACGTTCGCCCACCAGTTCAGACGACCTGGGGGAATATTTGAGGGCATGAAAACCAGGCACATAGCTGGACATGGAACCAAAAAAATAAGGGAGATGAGGGCTGCAGCCGGCTTAATATGCAATGGGAGCACCAACAGAGATGAGCTGCACATCCATCCTGCAGCTGCAAGAGGAAAGGAGCGAAGAAGATGCAATAAAAGGACAGGCTGGAATTACAACATCATCACGGTGACCTGGGGAGAAGGCCAGGCTGCAAGAACAGGCAGGACACGGGAAATAATGACTTCAGGTCAAATAAATCAGAGCTAAAGCTGGAAGCAGAAGCCAGCCCAGCTAGGATTTAACCCGGACCAGCGTTCTCCTCCTGCCCATTTTTCTCTCTGCTTGGTTCACAACTCCAGCCAACCATCAGGCCAAAAGCACCAAAGCACCAGCCACAAAAGGTGCCAACAGCTCAGCTCTTCTGGTTTCCCCAGTTAATAACCAGTGCTCTCAGTTGCTTCTAGGAAGCAGAACTCAACGCATCTCGTGTGGGCAGCTCTCAGAACTTCTGCTGCTGAGCCAAGCAGCTTCACCAATGAAAACGTAAACTGACAGTGCTTAAAAATAGCAGCTTTTGGGTAATATAAGGCACGTGAATGACTACAAGTTAAGAGAGGGGGTTTTCAGCTCATCTAAAAATAGAAGCTAGGAAAAATTAACACACCGCAGTTCAGCTGAAGGCTGGAAGTTAAACATCGATCAGGGGAAGGAAGCTGTGTTACGACTCCAGCTCACAACTGCTCACCACTGCACCGCGGCCCCTGGAGGAGGCTGCGGCTTCTGGCAGCAGATCCTGCACCTGCAACAAGCACTTGGGAGGGGACGTTCTGTTCAGGGGGCAAAAGCATTGCACGCACTTGAACTGCTCTTCCAGCACAGCTTCCTTTTGCCTGCACTCCCAGCAAACATCCCTGCTCCTGAGCACGGCCCCTGGCTCCACAAGGAGCACGTGATTGCTTGAAACTGTTTGCACGACCTCAGTGAGAGCAGACGCAGGAGAGCTAAGTTCAGAAAAGCACTTTTAAACACCGCTGGGAGATAAAGACAGGAAAAGCAGAACAGGCAGCTGGGATGCGATGCTGCCGATTGCTCTTCTCAGCATCGGGAAAGGAACCTGCTGGAGCTGCAGAGACAATAGCTCTGCTTGGAACAGGGGCTGATCTGCACTCAATATTGCTTCTGGCACGGCAACGTCGCAAACCTTCGCCAAGTGGAGCGGAGCCAGAAGAGCAGAGCGAGAAGCAAAACGGCATCTAACAAAAGCTGAACAAAATCAGAACGCTACCGCAGTCAGCACTGAGATCCTTATTGCCTTCGTGTGTTTCCCCAGGAACGTTGCTGCTCCGTGCCTGGAAGCAGTCACTGGGTTTGTGAGATTTGTCTTCCCAGCGTGTTTGCTGCACCTCTGCTCAGCACTCCGGAGTTGTGCAGAGTCCCAGAGAGCACAGCCAGGCCCAGACACACACACACACCTTCAGCAGGCTCTTCTCTTTGCGGCATGCAGTCACGACGTGCTGCACATCCACGGCGAGGCACGCAGAGTAATTTGTCCAGACTTCCACACGCTCTGAGTTATGCAAGAGGTCATTGCAGCTTCACTCCCTCTGAAGGAGCCACATTCCCCAAACTTTCTCAATATTTTGCTTGTGGTAAGGCAGTAAAGGGCCAAGAGGCCCCCTAGAAGTATTTAAAACAACATCTTTCTCCACACACAGTTATTAGCAGCAACTCCTGGAAGCTCTGCATGCCAGCAGAAGGGAAAAATAATTGGATTCAGGAGCACAATGGATCTTCCTGCCATCAGCACTTCAGCAGCAGTGAGAGAAACGTGCGTGTGACTGGCAGGACAAACTGACACGCGCACCCAAAGCTTCGCTGTTGCTAGCTCACTGCTGGCTCATCGCAGCATTTCGGGTTCCTGGCTACCTCTCACTTCTTCTTGTGCTTTTCAGCTTGTTTCTCTCCCTGCTGGCTGGCAGGAAAAGCTCCATTATGAGCTGATGCTGCTCCAAAACCTAAGAGGTCAGCGACAGCTCTTTTGCACAGCTGAAGCAGTCCACAGCGTCAGGGGCTTCCCTTTGCAGCAGCCACCAGCAGCACCGCTCTTATGGACCCAGTTCCACCACGCAGCTGCTTTCAGGATGTTTTTCTGCACGGCAAAAGCATTTGTTTGTTCCAAAAGAGCTCAGGAACCTGCGTCCAAACTCGCACACATTTTGTGAAACGCAGCTTTCCTCTAACAGGAACCTCTAAATAGGTCACACAAATAGGAAGGAATGAAGACAGCGCTGCTCCTCGCCCAAAGCCCAGCACTGACTCACTGAAATCAAATGGCTTCCCTGAGGCTACCAGGGACTCCGTGCGGAATGAGGGCCGCCCTCCCCGCGTTCCTGGGGATGATTTGTTCTCTGGCTCCTCAGGCTGACGCGATCCAGCGCTAACACCCACCTCTGTGCTTCAGCAGTTGCTGCAGAACACATTTTTCTCCCCTTGCTGAATCACCGGGTGGAGAAGGAGTGGGATCACCTCCTGGAACTGGGTTATCAGAGACCAAAAAAGGAGAAAGCAGCAAGAAAATGTGGCAAGCTCATTGATCCTATCTAAAACTAGATAATTTGTCTGCAGGCTCCCTCATCCAGTTTGGAGCCCATCTCTTTGACAAAAGCTTGCAGAAAACTCTCCCATTTCAGGATCTGGCAACAAGAGCTCATCGAGATGCACTCACACACCTGTAGCTTTCTCCCTGACCAGAATGTATCTTCCACCATCATGAAGGCCAAGAACCAGAGGCTTACCACACATCACAGCTAACCCTGCTGCCGTTTCCACCTGCAGGAATGCTGCAGAGCATGGCAGCACCAGCTCTAAGGCTGGCTGTTGGGCACGCTTCCCCCAGAGCCGAGGCTCAGATTCCCACTCTCAGTGCTGAGGGCGACAGCAGAGGGGCCAAAGGAATCCCAGCCACGAGGTTCTGCACGAGCACTGGTCCAGCAGGAGCCTCACGTGTTGGGTATCACCTGTTGGTGATGCAGCAAGGTGGGCCCAGCTGTGAGCTCACCTCTCTCCTCTTGGTGAGGGGCCTGGAGCATCTCTGCTATAAGGAAAGGCTGAGTGAACTGGGTCTGTTCAGCCTGGAGAAAAGGAGACTGAGAGGGGACCTGATCCAGGTCTGTAAATATCTGAGGTGTGGGGGGCAGAATGGTGAGGCCGGACTGTTTTCAGTGGTGAGTAGAGACAGGACAAAGGGAAATGGCTGGAAACTGCAGCATAGGAAGTTGTGCAGCAGTGTGTGAAGGAACGGCTGTGCAGTGAGGTGATGGAGCACTGGAACAGGCTGCAGGGAGGTGGTGGAGCCTGTGGGTCCCAACGTGTCTCTATGGGTCCCAATGGCTCCCAACGTGTCTCTATGGGTCCCACTGTTCACTGGAACAGGCTGCCCAGGGAGGTGGTGGAGTCTCCTGCTCTGGAGATGTTCAAGACCTGCCTGGATGCCAACCTGTGCGACCTGCTGTAGGGAGCTGCTTTGGCAGGGGGTTGGACTCGATGAGCTCTGCAGCTCCCTTCCAACCCCTACAATTCTGTGATGCTGTGATTCTCTTGAGAAAAATCAGCCAATGACTGACAGGCTGAAATATCTGCAGAAGCTTTGCAGGTCAGATGCCAGTGCGTAAGAGTGGGGAGTACGTGCGCACACGTGCCTCTGGTCAGGCACGAGCTGAACCCAGCTGAAAAGCTTCAGGAGCCGGGTGATGCATGGTTGAGGCAGGGACGGAAGGGTGCAGGTTTCTTTGATTGCCTGCTTTGAGACGCGGGATGCTTACGTTCCAGGAACAAGGAACTTGTTCACCAGCGTTGAGGGCAGAGAGGCTGAATCCTTAACTCAGCAGTTTTTAAACAGTCCACCTACAGACGCTTACTGCAGCGCCAGCCTGGAGAAAGAAGCAGAAGTTTCCTTGCCAACACGCTGGGGGGACTTTTGGAAAAGGGCTTGGCATCATTTCACTGACCTCAGAGCAAAGGCACAGCAATCAAGCCTAGGGTTTCTTTCCACTCTTCCTGACTTTACAGATGGCCTCAGGCAAGGCGCTGCCCGCTGCTGCTCTGCGTGCAGAACAAGAAAAGCACCCTGCATCTGCAGAACACAGGACAAGGCCTAAGCCATTTAGGCTTGCAACAAAGAACGCCAAGGTTGCGGCAAGGGCCAAATTCGCAGCTCCACCAAGGCCTTTCCAGAGCTCTGAGCATATTAAAAGCTTTCCAAGAGGATGTCATTACAATTTACAGCCACTTTAAGCACGCTTACTCTGCCACAGTGGTGTAAAGGGATCCCTGGATAGAATGAGAAGAGTATCTTAACGTTTATTGGTCTGTAAAATATTTGCTTAATTCTCTAAGGACAGCACACACTAAATTAAGAAGGGATATCAGCGTAGATCACAGCACCGTGCTCAACACCCTGCTTCAAATCACGCTTGGAGCATCCCATATACGCAGTGCAGCCCTTTATTAAAGATAAACACCCATTTGTGACAAACCCACACCTCTAATGCAGGTTCATTTTGCCCTCAAAGGGCGCTTTGTAAAAGTCAATTAGTGAACATTACCTGTGGGAAGCACCCCAGCTCTCCCATGGAGGAGAGCAGCCGAGGGGCTGCCGCAGCTCCCCCTGAGGGTGGGCTGCCTGCTCTGCCAACAGCTCACTCCTCTCCCACCAAGGTCGCAGAGGGACCTGCTGGATGCGTTATGTGTACATTAAAGGGATTCACAGCAGTTATGGTTTTAGGGAACCGTGCTGAAAACCAGATCTAAACGTCCCACAGCTGTTGGCCAGAGTTTGTGCCAAAAATGCAGCAATCCAATACCCAGCCTGAACTCTGCTGAGATGCAGATAAGAGTGCTTCAATTTGCACCAGCTTCACCACGCACAAACAGCAATGCTGCCGTAACAAGATCGCTTGGATCAAGTGTTCATTTCCAAAACATGAGAATATTTATTACAGGAACACCTGAGCAGGACAGGGCTAAAATTTGAGATTAAGAATCTACGTTCCCTCTGAAGGAATAGGAGTTCTGTAGGTATGTGCACTGCGACAGAAGATGTAAAGGCTTCTGAGCTCCTGCCCGGTGCCCCCACCCTGCCCCAGCCATGCACCACCCTGTAACAGGGACGAGGCTCCTCCCTGCTCACGGAGGTCCCATTCATTCACCAGCCCAATCTTATTTACAGATCACCTAGCAACTATTCAGGAGGAAAACAGCACGTTGGAAAACAAATCCGTCCGTGCTCACGAGGTGGTTCCTCTCCAGGCACACACAAAGCCAGCAGACGAGTTTTCCTGCACTGAATTAGCAAGCACATAAAACGCATCATCCACCTAAAACATTTGTAATCACTTCTAATATCCGGCCAGATGATTCGCTGCTCTTTGCATTATGCAGTCATTTCTTCCCCCCCCTTCTCGCAGTAGGACAGCATGGGGCATGGGGAGGCTTAGGTGGTGAGATAATGCAACTTGGTGTTTTTGTCAGTATTACCATTCATGAGCGATGACAACACACACAATTTGCATTCTGTGTCTGCAGGCAAAGTGAAGCAGAATCTTGCTCAACCCTTGCACCACGCTACAAAAAGGGACGAAATAAAATCTATCACAGATACACATCCCTGCTCTCAGCTCTTTGCAGCCCGCAGCACATATGCCAGCATGTTCCAGTCGGCGCCGCTGCGAACTGCCACCACCGTGCAGCACTGGCATGGAAAAGAAATAATTTGGGAGCGTAAATTGCTTACCAGCCTGCTCCAGTGCCACCAGCATTGACTGCTCGATGAGGTCTCGCTCGATGAAGCTGCGGAACTCCTCTGTGTACACCGTGAGGTCGGGAAGCTGGAAGGTGGAGATGGGCATCTCTAGCAGGTGCTCACTGCTGCCGTTGCTGGAGACATGGGAGCGGGCCAGGGAGACAATGGTGGAGCTGGCGTGGGAAATGCCTCGAGACAGGCGCTTTTCTGGGAGGGGAAGGAAAACGAAACACCACTCGAATGGTGCAGAAGCAGCAAACCTCACCAAAGCCATTACTAAAATCCCTGCCTTCAGTTTGTGCTTTTTGGAAAGCTGAATTGCTCCAACACACCTCCAACTCAGACATAGGGAAGTCATCCTGCCCTGTACTCGGCTCTGCTGAGGCCTCACCTCCAGTTCTGTGTTCAGGTTTGGGCACCTCAGTACAGAAAGGTGCAGAGAAGGGCAGCAAGGCTTGGGGAAGAGCTTGGAGAACGTGCCCTATGAGGAGAGACCGAAGGAGCTGGGGCTGTTTGGGCAGGGGAAGAGGAGACTGAAGGGAGACCTTATTGTTCCCTGCCCATCCCTGACAGGTGACTGCAGCACAGCAGGGCTGGTCTCTTCTCACTGGTGACAGGATGAGGGGAAATGGCCTCAAGTTGCACCAGGGTAAGTTTAGATCAGATATCAGGAAAGACTTCTATACAGAAAAGGTCGTTAAGCACTTGAATAGGCTCCCCAGGGAGGTGGTTGAGTCACCATCCCTGGATGTGTCTAAAAGCCTTTGGATGTGCTGCTCAGGGACACGATTTAGCAGAGGGTTGTTCGGGTTAGCGTAGTACGGTTAGGCTGCAGAGGGACTTGATGATCTTTAAGGTCTTTTTACGATCTTTTTCCAACCAGAGCAGCTCTACAATCCTCCAACTGCTCCACTGACGTGGCTGACGGCTCTTACCCTGCACAATGTCATCCTGCCGCTGCAGCGGTGGTCGCCCGGGCCGGGCTGCCTCCTTCTCTGGGGGTTTGTAGCTGCGGCCCTCGTTGAAGGAGTGTGGCAAATTCCCTGCGTGCACCTGCCGTAGCTGCTCAAAGTCACTCAGTGCTGCGCTCAGATCCCAGTTTTTACCTGGATTAGAAGGCATCGAAAGCAGTCACCATCATACGAGAGAAATGTCAAGTCAGCTCCCACGACACCCTCCTGGAAAGTAACGCTAGGCTATCTGCCCACATTTGGAGCTACGTTCCTGCCCAGGATTTGGATTCGAAGAAACGTTCCCATGAAATGAAGCGCCCAGCACATCAGGCTTGCTGCCCGTGGTCACAAACTCGCACACTCCTGAGCACACAGCAGACAGGCACAGGGCTGAGAGGGAGCTGCTGCTCCTGTTTGCTGCAGATGCACAACCTCCCCAAAGCTCCCAAAACCAGAACTGCATTTCTGGCTGTAAAACGAAGGGCAGGGTCACCATAACAGCACACACTGAACACGGAGCGTGGGACTGAAGACAAACAAACAGCATTTTGCCCTTCGGAAAGGGAAGTGGAAGGTCAGGCTGTGTTATGTCCATCAGCATGTAGGCAAGCCAAGCGCTTCAGGTCAGAGCCAGAGCTTTGTTTTCTGAGCCTCCCCGAGTGCTGTGAAGATAATCCATTGTGATGCACACAGCACTTCTTGGCTGACAAAGTTCAACAGCCTGCAGCTCTCATCCCTCACCTTACTGCACAACACTCCACTGAAAAACACAAAAACACCAACGGTGAAGCAGGACTTTTAAAGCTGCTCGTTTCTAACAACACTTTTTTCAGGCTCTGCGCGTGGTTTTTAAGAGGCTCGACTCTTTCTGAGCTGACACCCAAAATAGAAAAGCAAGGAAAACGCCAGCCTGCCTGGGCAGCAGCTCCATCACTTTCCAGCAGGCTGCAGCCATTACCAGCCAGATCAATTATTCATCAAAACAGATTTAACTAAGAGTTGGGGGAATCCTTAACGCAATTCCCCTTGCTGCTAACACGACCCAGCAGGCTGAAAGAGTACATGTTAATACACTGAAGTCCTGCAGTATGCAATAAATTGACCTTTTAGAAGCCACTGTCTTCCACAGGCTTTAATATATAGCAAAAAAGGAGTCCACCATATGGCTTCCATTAGAGAAAATAGTGATTTTTATGAACACTGCGAGTCTAAGCTCTTAAATTAGCAAGTTAGCAGACACCGTGGAAAGAAAGCCAACTTTATATATAGCAACTCCACTACAGGAAAGATGTATAAACTGCCAATTGGTTTACATGATAGCTCGTGGATAATACAAGAAGCATTATGTCTAATTCCCAAACGGAAATATGCTTTTCAAGTATTCAAATTCTTCTGAGATGTAATTTGCAGTGTTTAACGACTGACTCCAAGCGGAAAGTTATTTTAAGGTTCACCTTTTGAGGTTTTTTTTTTCCTGTTTCACTCTTTAAATGAGCCAAGAAGAATCCAAGAATGAGAATGATGCACCTGATTAACATTGGAGCTGCTGGCTCATCATCACCTGCTGCAAGGCAAAAGCAACAGGAGGATGCTCTAATGCTGACCCAGCACAGCTGTAGTTACCAGCAGCTGCTTCAGAAATGAAAACCCTTCGGAGGGTCTGCATGCAGACGATGGAAAAGCTCTGCGTCCCCCGTTTCCACTTGTGGAGATGTCAGCTCCACAGAAGCTGTGGGAAAAAACCCAGCGACTTGGCAACGTGGCATGAAAACGAGGTAAAACTGCTGTTGTCAAAATAAATCAACTCATGTGCCGGGGCGAGAGACACAAAAATTGGAGGAATACCTGCATTCACCTCTTCTGTCACAACCAGAAATACGGGTTTTGAAAGACAGCGTTCGAATCCCGACGTGAAACCAAGGAACCTACAACCAGAGCATCGACGCACCGCAAAACCCACAGCCCTCCAGACTTCTGCTCTTTGCCACGAGCGGCTGTGAGATGCCATGAGTGCTGCGAGCGAAAGAGCCGCAGGTTGTCACAGTGAAGGGCGCCATGGGCTGCCACGAGCCGGGGTCGCAGGCCGCCATGATGGAGGGGGCTGCAGGCCGCGACGATGGAGGGGGCTGCAGGCCGCCAGGATGGAGGGGGCCGCAGGCCGCCATGATGGAGGGAGCTGCAGGCCGCCACGATGGAGGGGGCTGCAGGCCGCCAGGATGGAGGGGGCTGCAGGCCACGAGCCGCCCCCCACACGCCCTGCCCTCAGCGCCTCTCCCATCTCACAGCCGTGCCTCACTTGAGCCTCTGGAAGAAGGAGGAACCAAGGCTCCGTCTGAAGCAAAGCCAAACTCGCAGCATTACCTTTATTCCAAGGTTAAGAGGGTGATGATACAGCTCAAGTATCGCAGCAAGCATGGTCTTGAATCATATAATTGCATTTCGGTTAAGTATGGACCAACTGCCAAGTGCAGCTTCCTCTGCTTCACATGCAGCGTTTCTGTCCTCCAGCATTTAGCACAGGCCAACATTTAGTCACCATCCTCGTGTCAACATAAACCCAAAGGCACTGCTTGCAAGAAAGCTTACAGCCCAAAAATTCAGACCTGGCGGCCTCTCCTTGCCTCTGCCCATAGCTACAAGCAGAAGGTGAAAAACCAATTATCTACAGCCTTGAAACTAAACACGGTCATTAAGGAGCAAGTCGCCCATCTTCAGCAGTTTTTGAGAAAAATGTCAATGTTGTGCTACGCTTTAGGGCAAACAAACACACTTTTGAGCAGGCAGAGCGCTGGAGAGCCGCCAGCACGGCGCGTCGAGGCTGCACGCAGATGATGCAGCATTTCGAGGCTTCCGTTCCTGAGCACTCAGTGCCTCCTGGCACCCGACAGACTGGGCCTGCTGACAGCAAGCGCCCCATGATGAGCCCTGGGTGCACTTCTGTGCAAGCCAGCTGCAGGGGCTGCTGCCAGGAGAGGTCAGCGGCTCAGCAGCACGCAGCACGGATGGCCAGATACCAGCAAAACAGCAATTTATACTGGTATAATCACACCACCTTCACAAGCAGAACAAGATATACCAGTAAAAGCGCAGCTCTGCCTGTATAATTACCCCCTTTGAAAACACAGGCGGCCTTCAGAGCACTCGCTAGCAGCGATAGCAATGCTGACAAGAAAAACCCCAAAGTTTTACTACACTGCTGGCAGCGAACAACACGCGGGAACAGAAGCTGAATGAAGCAGTGCTGCGCTCCTGTTCAGTGCGTTCTCCTTCCAAACACTTGAAATTCATTACCTGATGGCCGTGTAACAAGAAACCAGGGCAGAATTTCACCAGCACCGCTGCTGATGACACCAGCTGGACACCAACTTCCATCCTCGCAGGTCCTCCCCACCCTTCTTGCAAGCCCTTTCCACGCTCAGACCACGCCAGCCTCCTCCCAGTCCCGTCCCCGGCCATACGTACCTTCCAGCAGGTCTCTGGCCAGCCCTGGCTCTGCCCCTGTCGAGCGAACAAAATCCGACAGGACGATGTCCATATCCAAGGTTGTCTGCTCATGGATCCCTCCTGGCAGCTGGGGTCGGCAGCGCCCGGATCAGCACCTCGGCCTCAATCTGGAAATGAGACCAACAGCACGCGTGGCTCGCATTACAGACGATAAAATAATTGGCCTGCAGAGGCAGCTCGGGGCTGGCTGGGAACTATCCGATGGCAGGCGCCCCTGAGGGGGGAAAGCCTTCGGCACACAGCTAATTGCGCTCAAGGCCTGCTGGTTAATGGATCAATAACTGAGTAAAGCCAGGAGCTGCCCCCACAGCCAGCCGGAGTGATGCTGCGGGTCCAGGTGTGCCAAAGGCTCAGCGGCTTCGGGGAGAAAATTCTCATCTCAAAGCATCTCAGGGCAGCTCCTCGTTGCAAAATCACAGGCAAAGAGCTAGGAGAAGAAATGAGTTTGTTTGGGAGCAGAAAACAGAAAGCTCCTCTCTTGCCCACCTGCACAGAGCGCTGCAGCCCTTTCCCGGAGCAAAACGCTGTAATTAGGAGATGTTGCCCATGCAAAACGAAACAAAAAGCCTCTTCAGGCAAATAAAGTAAACTCCTTTCAAAGGAACAGAACGGCACCACTGCAGCTCTCCAGGAAGAGGAAGCTCTCTGCACTTGACTTTAACCTGCACCGATGCCCTTTGCTAAAGCCTTGTTCACTCTGTGCAGCCTGAAGAGCCTTCAGCTCCACCTTGCAAAGGCAGCAATGGTGTGATTCAGTTTGAGGGAAATGCAAACCAGCTTGGCAGCCCCGCTGTGTTCCCTGAGAGATCGCCCTGCCCCTAAAAATCACCCAAGTCTTCGGAAAAGCCTCCAAAGCCAACACACCAAACCCCTCCAACAGCTGGTCTTCCCAGAAGGGAACAAAACTGACCAGTGCAAAGATGCTTTATGTAAACCTTCCCTTTTAACAGGGCTGAAGATTCAGAAAGCCACACGTAGGTGTGTGCTCTTGCTGTGCATTCAAATCCTGATTTACTGCATTCCTCAGGGCAGAAACAGAGAGCAGCTCCACAGCAGCTTGGACCCAGCAAAGGCTCTGTGGCCTTTTGCAGTTAAAAGGTTATAAAAGCAAAAGAAAAAACACCAATTCTCAGCTAATGCAACCTGCTGGAAAACTCCTCCTAAGCTGAAAATTGGCACGTGAATAAGAGGGGAAAAAGTGTGTAAGGTGGGTGGACAGAGCTGTCACCGCATGGAGAGGAGAGGAAACCTCAGCGTTACAGGGAATCGATCCGATCCGCTTCCCCAGCGCCGTAGGGACAACTCTTTTCGGGAGTATTCCTAAAGGTGGGCAAAACACCCTCACAAAACAAAACCCCAGGCACAACAAGCGAAACACGCGAGCTGCAGTCTGGAATTTCCTGGCTTTGTTGGTTAAATGCCATCCTTATTATCTTCCACGCTCTCTAATCATATTCTTATTAACTGCACACACACAGAAAAGCTACTGCATGTTATTTAACAGCAGGGCAATCTCGGGGCTATTGGCACCCGAAGGCGATCCTAAAGCATTCTGACACGGAGCTTTGCTGTACCAACGATGGAGGAGCCCCCAAACGCTGGGGAGAACGACGGCAGCAGCGAGTGGGGCTTGGTGAAAACTCAGCATCACCGGAGCAGAAGGGAACTTCCTTCTGGCGGGTTCAGCACTTAAAAGCAAGAGGCCTTTCGGAAGGCAGAAGAAAAGAGCAGCGGCACAGCCCACGCCTGCTGACTCGTGGCATTTGCAGCTCCTTAGCAAACTCCCTCACGCACAAATATGTCAGCATCTCGACAGCGCAAAGCAAAACGCAGATGGAAAACTGCAGGTCCAGCGACACGGCAATGAACTGCCGGAGATTTGCTGCGAGGGTTCATCCAGAGAAGCGCCCTCTCCCCCTTTGCTGGCTGTTACAGATTGCTTTCTTTACAGCCAGTTGCCTCCCTTCTGCAAGCTTTTGGCATCGCCCTGGCCCTGGGCAGGAGCAGCCCTGCGGAGACGTGGCTGCACAGGGAGCGCAGCGCTGCGTGCCGCCTGCTTTTCCTCCTCTTCCTCTTCCTGCAGCTTCAAAGCCTGCTGTAAGGATGGGAAATTCACTGCGCTCATCCTTCCCACTGCACCAGGTAGGAAATGAAACCCAAAGAGATCTGCAACCACAAGCGTTACAGATTCACACATTGCCCCGCAAAAACCAAAGTGTGTCAGGTGTCAGCACACCAAAATCCCCCACGAGAACACAGAGAGGCATTTATGACCCTGTTAAAACAGACAGCTTCCGTGCTGCACAGAATCCCTAAGTGAGCTTTTCTGTATGATCTCTGCCACGCTGACAGACCTTTGCAGGACACACAGGTGGGAATCACACAAATTAAAGCCATTCACGCTTTAATCTCCCCTCACAACCCCAGGTCTCCGCTGGCCCAACGCACCCCCAGCACACAGACGTCCTCCCGGCCCCCCAGGCCCCACTTTTCCTCTGGCACCCAACCAGAATGGCACAAACGTTTTGGAAATCACTCATTTCCCCATCAGAGCCACATCTGGACACGGGCAAACACCCCAAAGGTGGGTGAAGGCACGGCTGAGGAGCCGCTCCAGCCAACACGAGCAGCACGCAGCCCATCCTGGCTCGAGCAAAGGAAGGAGCAAGGAAAACCCTCCAATCCAATACGGGAAATACAGATAGTGCTGGAGCAGGATGGACTGGAATCCCCCAGCCAAGGCACACTCCACCTCTTCCAGGTTCTTGAGGTCCATCTGCATGCTGTTTATCATAGTTTTAACACACAGCTTTGTTACAGGTTCGAAACAGTGCAGAAAACCACGCAGCAGGGCGTTAAGAGCTCATTTCTTTAAGCTATCCCTCAAATACCCTGTAATCAACACGTGTCAAGGGAATGCTATTTTCAAAATACTTACATTTCAAACCATTCCAGACAAAAACGCCACCAAAAGCACTGCTGTGTGCACCCCAGGTTCCCACTGCTGAACATTACGTGCAAAGCAGCAGCTGAACTCGGAGCATCCCATCGCCCACCGCCATCCGCAGCGCTCCCAGAGCTCCCAAATTTCCCCATTTCCACTGGTGAAGACCAAAACCAAATTGCCTTCATTTGCAAAGACTCAAACCAGAACGATTCCCTGCACACTGCAGGAGGGAAGGGAGGAATTTGGCAGGCGCTGCCCTGCGGCAGGTGGGGAGGGGGTTTGATGTGTGGCCAGGGGAGGGGTCTGCACCCCTTGTAGGTCCCCTCCTCACCCCTTTCAGGAACGGAATAAGGCCTCTGAGCTCAGAAATGCTGACAAAGCGTAGGTGGGAAGAAACCACCGCTACCAAATTCACTGTTTTCCTCCCAGCTTACAGCCCCTCACCTCTGCGCCTTCCTGAGGCATTGCCAGATCTCACCCATCCCAAACAGCTTTTCCTCATTTAATTTCATCACTGGGCTGCAGAGCAGAGAGCCACTAGTTTAAGATTTAGGAAAGCTGGCGTGTTTTCCTTCATTGCATTTACAGACGTGCTAAAAAACAACAACAACAACGAGTGGAGAGCATGCATCTGCAAGCTCTTCAAACCAATACAAATCTTTATCTGAGGGGAGAAAGCGTGGAGCCCCGTGCTCAGAGAGCTGACGGCTGGCTGGCACGGACCGGGCGCTGCGAGGCTTTGCTATGGACTCCAAATTAAAACGTGTTTTTTTGTAATTTCAAAACAGCCATCCGGTTTAAATACCAGGCAGGAGCACTTCCCAACAATCCTCCTGCTGTGATAAGGCCCTATCATCTCCTTCAAATCACTTTTTGGCTACAAGCAGGAAACTTTCTCACTGCTTTTGGCGCTGACATCACCGTGCAGCCCAAACAGGGCAGGATCTGAGCTGGGATAAAGCAATCACAGCTGCCAGTCACGCAGGCACCTTGGGGTGATTGCTTTGTAAACAGCTTTCTGAGAGCAAAGCCCTGGCCTATTGCACGCAGCCCACAGGCTCCGTGCCTGCGGTACCTTGGCAGCACACTGGGAAGTGGCAGATATTCACGTTTACAACCATTTATCCAAGAAAAAACAGCACCTGGCTTGGCAGCTAAGAGTCACCCTCACCTCACTGAGCCTCTCGGAGCTTCACAGAACTGCACTGCTCTGCAAAACGGCCGCTGGTAGCAGCACCCCCTGAGATGGGGATGCAAAGGCTCTGCGGACCCAGCAGATAGGACTGGCCTACCAGATAGGTAGGACCCGCATTCAGGGCTGGCCTCACACCAACGAGGCTTCGTATCCTTCCTGGAACATTCGCATGAAGGACTTGAACAGATCACCGGGAAAGAAAAGCGCCTCACTCACAATGAAATCT
Organism: Lagopus muta; assembly: GCF_023343835.1. Classification (NCBI taxonomy): domain Eukaryota; kingdom Metazoa; phylum Chordata; class Aves; order Galliformes; family Phasianidae; genus Lagopus; species Lagopus muta. Next base: position 2,433,033 of record NC_064461.1, read on the forward strand.
GGGAGAAGATTGATGTTTGAAGAAGAGCACTGCTGTGCACGGACAATTGCACGCTGTTACTGCGCACAGGCAGTACATGAACTACATGATCCTTGGGGTCCCTTCCAACCCAGGTAATTCTGTAACTGCTGGGAGCACGCGGAGCAGAGCAGCAGCACACGATCACACAGCAGCCATCCGGGCAGGGCAGCAGGGTGCGTGCCCACCGACAGCCCCGCTCCAAGGGCAGAAGCTGCACTGTGAACAGGGCAACCCCTGCACACAGACAGGAGGCACAAGGATGCAGCATTTTTATTTCCTCTCCTCGCATTCAGCTCTACCTTGAACTATGGAAACGCTTGCTTGCATGGGACTAACCCAGCTGACTTCAGAACTCTTCTGCCTTCTGTTTCAGGTTCCTAGCTGCTATCTCAACTGCCTCTGCTGGGTGGCTTTGCTGCTGCTTTCCAGCTCGCTCCCCCTTGGAGACGTTCTGCCATGCTGTCATCTCCTTATCCTTTAACGATAAGATCACGGTATTAGAGCACCAGAGACAAGGGGTCACTGTCACACTGCTGCTCTCACGTCTGACACAGACCCCAGCTGCCCCCCAGGATTCTGGGCCCAAACACAGCGATGCCAACCTAAAAGTTATGAATTCGCTGCTGAAGTCTGTGTCGGTTTTTTATTTGACAGCATTGTTTCTCTGCGCCCTGACACCATTCTCCAGGCTATGCAAACAGGCTCCTATCCAGCAGGCTGCAGAGCTACCTTCACTTTTCCTTCACGCTCAATTTCCTTTACGTTTTGTCTTCCATGCTTCCATCTCCACAAATCACACTGCAAACCTCTGAGCTGGTGGGAGGCCGAGCACTTGGATGCAACACCCGACATGAGGATTATTCACCTTACAAGCCTGCTGAGAAGCTGCCCTCCACCAGCACTAAATCCACTGAGGGCTTTCATCTCAGCCACCCTGATCACACGCTGTCGTCATGCTTTTATGGCTCTTCCATCACTATTCCACATCACAAGCCCAAAGCGCTCTGCTGGGATGCCCCCTGCCTTCGCTGACAAACAAGTGACTCCAGCCCCGGTTCTGGGGAAGGAAACCCCAAGGGAGCACACACAGCACCAAAGCAAAGCCTCACACAACAAAGCTGACATTTAAGGACAAGCAGAAGGCGTGAGTCCCACAAGGCAGAAAGGTCCAAAAAGCTCCAGAAGAAACCAAACCTCGCCCCTGCATCAGCAGCAGCTCCAGCAGCTCAGCAGGAGCCATCGGTGAGGCACATGCAGGCAGAGCCCCACACCGCTGATCTCCTCTTGAAGCTGTGTGTGACTCCTCGTTTTAGGGACCACAGTGTCCTCGTCTGCTCCGAATTCCTCAAGTTCAACGCCTCTTGTGCCGTGATGGAAGCCCTGAGCTATGTGAAACCGGAGGGGCACCGGGCCGTGCGCTCCTCATGCTTCCTAATTAAAAAACCTACGTCCAAAGCGATTGCTGGCAACTCTCAGACCTCAGGGTTACGCAGTTCTCTCCAGAATTTGCCAGATAAAACTGGAATCAGTGCTTCAGACAGCCAACCTCTCCCCCATTCCAAACGCCCGTAGCCTTCGCACTCCATTCATACCTCCCCGTCTCCCTCCAAAGGCCATAAAGATAAGAACTCAGCTAACAGCTCTGGGCAGCTCACACGGACCCCACGTGGCACACGTTCCCTGAGCTTCCCTTTTTCTTTAGGAACAGCACATTTGCAAGAGGAACTCCAGCCAACCTGCTCAGGTTGCTGCTCCCACCTCCAGCACAGCACCTAGAGATGGAACCAGAAATACTCAACTTCTGCCACAAAAGAATCATTGACTCAGAGAATGGCCTGGGTTGAAAAGGACCACAACGATCATCAGTTCCAACCCCTGCTGTGTGCAGGTCTCCAACCAGCAGCCCAGGCTGCTCAGAGCCACAGCCTTGGATGCCTGCAGGGATGGGGCATCCACAGCCCCCTTGGGCAGCCTGTAACAGTGCCTCACCCACCTGTGTGAAAAACTTCCTCCTACATCCAACCTCAACCTCCCTGTCTCACTTTAACACCATTCCCCCTTGTCCCATCACCACCCACCCTCACAAACAGCCGTTCCCCCTCCTGTTCATCCGCTCCCTTCAAGTACTGGAAGGCCACCATGAGGTCTCCCCACAGCCTTCTCTTCAAGCTAAACAAGCCCAGTTCCCTCAACCTTTCCTCATAGGAGAGGTGCTGCAGCTCTCTGAGATGACAGCATCCAAAGACAGACCAGCGACGCCGCAGAGTGGGCCTGAATCCTTCACCTGGAGGGAAGCTGTCCTAAAGTCTCATTGGTTTTGAGGATGATGCTCCTACAGCACCTCCATCCCGCACTGCTGCTGGGCACAAATGTGGGCACAGAACAACGTCGGCACAGCCAAGGATTTCACATATTTTTGGAGCAGCCTGGCACGAGATCACACTTAACACAGGGCTACCTGCAGCTTCCAACACGTCTCCCATGGACAGAAATGTCACACCGCTTAGCTAATGCTTGTCAAAAGCCATAAACAGCTTAACGAAGGCTCGCTGTTACGAGGCACGGGGAGCACTCACAGCCTGCGTCTCAGCAGTGCTCAGTCACCTATGGATGGGCTCCACGGCCCCACTGCCAGCACACGGGAGCCTGGGCACCTCAGGGGGAAGAAACCCAAGAAACAGCCACAGCGCATCCAGCTCGTGCTCGGAGGAAAGATTCTGGTTGGGATTTCATGTATTCACCTGCAAAATTCTGCAGCATAGGAAGTTCCGCACAAACAAGCGCAAGAACTTCTTTACAGTGAGGTGACGGAGCACTGGAACAGGCTGCAGGGAGGTGGTGGAGCCTGTGGGTCCCAACGTGTCTCTATGGGTCCCAATGGCTCCCAACGTGTCTCTATGGGTCCCACTGTTCACTGGAACAGGCTGCCCAGGGAGGTGGTGGAGTCTCCTTCTCTGGAGATGTCCAAGACCTGCCTGGATGCCGACCTGTGCGACCTGCTGTAGGGAACTGCTTTGGCAGGGGGTTGGACTCGATGAGCTCTGGAGGTCCCTTCCAACCCCTACAATTCTGTGATGCTGTGATTCTTTGAAAAGAGCACACTGCTCCAATCTAAGAACAGCCTGACGACGCCGTGCTACGACGGCTGCCCACCACTCCATGAGCCTCTCTGGCTCCTGCTGTCACAGCTTACAAAAAGCCGCTCACAACCGCATCACCTCGGGTTGAAACGCGCACGTTCAGCACTGTCTGCAGTAATTTCTCCTCGCAGTGGTGAAATAAGGCAGGGGTTCGTGAGGCAATAAACCCAGTGCATCAGTGAGGTGTGTCTGGAGCCCCTCCGAACCATTGGTCGCTGCTGGCTGTCACTGCTCCCCATGCTGCAGAAGCCACCGTCCTCTGCTCGGGGCTGAGCACCCCCTCACCCACAGGGATCAGAGCTCAGGCTGCTCACCAAACCCCGATTAAACAGCCACCATTGACCTTGCCTGAAGCAGGGGAGGAGCGCTCACAGCAGCTTCCCAGGAAGACGTGCAGAAATGGGGACCTCTGGCACTGGAGCAAAGCAGCCGCGGGCTGAGCTGCTGCCCAGAGCTGCAAGCAACGCACGCAGGGTGAGCAGCAGCGGCACCAAGCTCCTCTGTGCAGATGAGCTCCTGAAGGGGCCTGGGTTTAAACACGACAGGATCAGTCAAACACATTTCTGAAGAGCATCTTTTAGAAGCGCATTAACCCAATTTCAACTATTTGGGGTTTGTGTGTGTTGTTTTTTTAATTGAAGATTTACATCAACAAACAACCCAGGGTGTAACACAGTTCTTGTATTCGGCTTCAGTAATGTAGACTCCAAACAATGCTAAAAGGTTCCTGACATGTTAGCCCCCATCTGAGATGCTTCTAAAAAGTAAAAGGCACCGAGTGTTGCTCAAATCAGCAAAAACAAGAGAAGAGGAAGGGTCAGCGAGCTGGCAGCACCCTCCTGCTGCACGTGGGCATTTTGGGACAGAGCTCCGAGCGCCGGCATCCAACCCAGAGGTGCTGCACCAAATGGTTTCAGCCTGATTCACCGCTTTTTGTTGCCCTGCTCAGAAAGGACGGCTGAGCTCCCTGCTGCTGGAAACACCTCCCCTGTTCTGCTGCCGTGCCTGAACACACCGTCATACTTCACAGCGTGGTCCTCTGCTAGGAAGGCAGCAGCCTTGGCGTTAGCTCATGTCAGAGATGACTCCTGCATGAGAAAATCTCTCTTTCTTCTTTTTTCTTCTTGCAAACAAACTCAGACTTCACGCCCGCAGCCCGAACGCAGATTAATTCTCCTCGTCACCTCGCCGTGACGCAGCCCGCTCTGCTTGCAGGAGCCGTTCCCATGGCTCTGCTTGGCACCGAATCACGCCGGTCAGCGCGTGCCAGCTGCCTTATCAGTTATGTGCAAACACGAGAGGAACAAACTCACAACGGCATGCAGCTAAAACCTTCTGAACCACAAGCATTTGGGGGCCTTCCTAATTCAGCTCGCCTATGCAATCAGCTTTCTGAAGGCCAACCCTATCCAGACCGGCAGCGTGGCACGAAATCTTCACTTCCAGCACAAAAGCAAACTGAATAAAAAAGAAATGAAATGCAGCAGTGCCAGAGACGGGCTGACACACCGACAAACCCACAGCCCAGCAGTGCACAGAGCCGAACCCAGAGCTCCAGCACCACACCAGGCACTCGGAGGCGCCCAACGTGTGGGGACAAACTCAAAGCAAAGCAAGAGCCAGGTGTCTTCCATCGGGACTTGAGCATTTCCTGCTCGTTGAGGCAGGGCAAAGCAACCAAAACTATATTAGGAAAACTTCACAGTTCCAGCCCAAGGAAAATGTTTCCTCTTGCGTCAAAAGCAAATGCACTTCACTTTGCCTCTCGCTTTTAAACTTTTAAATCAACATCATAAAATACAGCAGCAACCGACGATGACTGTCAGCAACAAGTGCATTTCAACGCTCCCTTTGCAGCGCACATATTTTGATTTTAAACCGAATGGGGGTTGGGTGGGTGCTTCCCAGCCTCGTTTCTGAATTGTTTCCTTAAGGTTGAGGCACGCTGACATCACGATGCGCTGCTGCACGCGGACAGCAGGAAGCCTTCGAGGCGCTGTGTGCTCCAGAGCGCCAGAGAGAAAGGGGGGCTGAGCAGAGCAGAACCACACTGAGGCCTTTGGGAAGCAGCAGCAGATCCACACGATGGGTTTGTGTAGCCTGCTGTTTCAATGCAGGGAACAGCACCAGCCAAAGCCTCGCGCAAGGCGCTCTGCACGACACTCAGGACTTCAGCACTTCACCTGTAGCTCCTCGGCTTCTCCTTGCTTCTCGGCAAGGCAGCGCTGCGCTCTGCCTGATGCACGCAGGGCCCGAGCAGAGCCCTGCTTCCAGGGCAGCGATGCGATGGTGCGATTGCGCCGTGAGTCACACACGGCTTGGAACTATAATAAGCTCGATCCACAAACAGCACTTCTCGCTCAGCCACCACACCCATAGAAACAGAGAGTGAAAGCCATGCTTCCCAAACCACAGCCAGCACGGCTGCACCTACAGCCGGCTCAGACCTTTGCTCTTCCAGGCAGGGAAACAACACGTGCAAAAACGCGACCTGCCTCTACCTGAACCCTTCCAAAGCCAGGCTGTGACAGGCAGCGAGGAAAATAAAGGGATCTGATCATCTGCGTGAGGGCTGAAGGGACAAACACCCATCTGTTCGCTTTCCCTGCGCTCCCAGGCTGACATCCCAGGGAGCACAGGGACCCGGCACACACATCAGTGCTTCCAGCACTAAGACAAAGTCTGCAGTGCCTCCAAAAGCACCAAGGGTAAAACATTTACCACCGAAAGCTGACGTAAAACAACACAAACGACAGAGAAAAGGCACGGAAGCAAAGCAGCCTGCAGCTCCCTGCGTTCTCCACTCAGGATGCAACAGCGGTCCTGGTTTGCGAGGAGTTTTGGTGCGGCTCCCAAAAGCTGAGCTGAGGGGATGCGCCCTGCTCCTCCATGGCAGATGCAGGGACTGCGTGACCGCTGCCTGCCCCGAGCAGCTCAGGCAAATTAAAAGAGACCACAGGAAGAAATAAAAAGGAAACGAGGGAAAATAATTAAGCATACGTCTGCTTCGTCACTTGTCTGCTTCAGAACACAATGGGAAAAATAAAAATAAAAAAAAATCCAACACGCTTAACCAAATAAATGCTCTGCTGGAAATGGATTCAACCCACAGCGCAGGGAAGATGGACCGTGGGATTCAAGATGGCAACTTTAAGGGGCTTCAATTTTCTCCTCCAAAGCGCTTTGGTTCCTCTGGGTGGAAACCAGCTGAGTGCTAATTCACAGAATCACAGGGGTTGGAAGGGTTCGTCTCCTTTTAAAGCAACACACGTGAAACAAAGCCATCACCACACATCTGAGACATCCACCAAAGCCATCTCAAGCTTTTGCTCATAAACAAAATGCACTGCAGACCCAGCGATGCTGGTAAAGGACTCAAAGCCCAGACCCAGGCACCCGCTGCTCTGCTGCCAGGGAGGAATCACCCCCCCATTCCTGCCCTGCTTTACAAAGCTCCTGCAGAAGTTCCCCACGGCTGCAGCAAGGCAGCAAAGCTAGGTCTGAACTTTGGGAGCTCTTAAACAAAAACCTGCCCCACGCTGCACGGAGCAGCACTCGGCTCCGACGCAGTGCACAATGCAGGCTGCTTGCCTCGCTCTGCCCCATCCCTCTGCAGCCTGGGTGCAAGCCTTGCCCATGGGAAAGCTCATGATGCAACCCAAGGCAAGCCAGGCAGGACTTCGGTGTCTTAAGCAGCCCAAACGTGTGCTGACCAAGCCCTGCTCTTTACCTGCTAAGCCTTATCAGAATAGCTACCAGCAAAATAAGCTACTCACATGGCTGTGCTCCAAGCACAGAGCGAGATGGAAAGCAAGGCAAAACTAACAGAGATGTTTGTTCTGGTGATGTGAGGGGCAGACTGAGGTCGGGGTGGGTGCAGCACTGCGCTTCCTGCTCGGCACAGCCGCGTCTGAACCCAGATTCCCTGGGTCATGAAGACAGAGCCTTGGAAGCCCCCGCAGGACTGTGGATCTGTGGCACAATCTGTGCTGCTCCAGGACAGCAGGCTGCCTAACAGAGGGAAAAAGCTCTCTTAAAAAAGAAATAAATGCTGTTGCTGAAGAAATTCAGAGCGCGAGGAAAGCAGCAGTTCAGCAAGAGTTGCACTTCACACACCTCTGTTACAACTGTTTTCATACGCTTAGCTTCTCTTAGGAGAGAGCTTTACCCTATTTTCATGGGTTACAATCACCTGCTTTCCTTTGCTCTAAATACAGCTGTACTAATTTCAACATCCAATGATTCTAAAGCTTGAGCTGCAGAACACGGAGGTGCAGCAGGGGAACGGAGCCTCAAAGCCACGCGGACGTCAGCTTCCAACGCAGAACAGATCCGCTGCCTCCGCAGCACTGCTCTGCACCCATTCCTCTTTTAAGAGGGTTTGTACTTTCCAGGTTAAATTCCAACCCCCGCCTTTCTATTTCCAAGCAGCCCTCAAAGCAAAGCAAGGGCTCACACTTCAAGTGCCCACAGCAGCGCCTCAACACGGAGCTGCTCAGCACCAAACACACGGCAGCGCAGTGAGCCCCGGCAGCAGGGCCACACTCCCACAAGCAGCAGGATGACCCGTCACAGCTCCCCTCCTGTGGCAGCCAAACATGAGGCACGTACATAAAACAAACACGTGGAAACGCAGCCTGAGACAAATGCACCTGCTGAAATCAGGCCATGACTATTTCCAGCCCAGAACCAGGCTCCGCAGGGCCGAGCACTTTGCTCCCAGGGGCTGCAGGCAGGCAGAACCCCTGCACACCAGGCACAGCTGCTTCCTTCTCCAGTGAACCTTTCTGTGTCAGTATCAGTCGCTTGAAAAGAGGGGCTTGCAGTCTGCAGCACGGTCAGAGCCGAGGCACTTGTTGGAGGGACGCTCCCTGCCCATGCTGGGCAACGTCACATCGCGCCGTCACTGCGCCACATCGAGCAGCAGATATGGCAGCAGCAGCTTTGGGAAGTTTCTCAGCTGCCAAATGCAGCAGAATAAAGGCCGTCAGCTCTCCTGCCCCATCTCCTCTCTACGCTCCCACTGTCAGCTTCCTTTTTCAGCAGGAAAAAAAAGTGCAGGTAAACACATTAAGCATCACTTCTGGTGGCCCACACCACTCACAACTTCAGACCACGCTGTCTCACGTCACCACCTCAACTCTGTCCTCACACTCCTTTGGAACAGCAGCTTTGTCATGCCGCAACTATTGCCCCAAGGCCAGGCTGGATGTGGCTCTGGGCAGCCTGGTGGTTGGCAAATTGGTTTACCTGTGGCAGGGGGTTGAAACTGGATGGTCTTTGAGGTCCTTTTCAATCCAGGCCATTCTATGATCCTGTAAAGTTTGCCTTTACAATTAGTGCTGTGAGGCATTGGGCTTTAACAGCTTTTCCTTAAGAAGCATGAAATCCCAAGCAGCTGTGCTATCAGCATTTCACACTACGGCCTGCTGCTCTCCCGAGGTCAGCAGGGGCCAAACACTGCGTGAGGCACAGGACATCGGAAACCCAGTGCTGGGAGCCCAAAGCTTCAGGAGCTCAAGGCCTGGTGAGTGGAGCCCAAAGCACAGCTTCAGGCACCCAAAGCCTGGCGTCTCGAGCTCAAATCTGCAGCTCCAACGGCACCGAGCTCAGCCATGCTGAGAGCTGGGAACTCACGCTGTGCTCGGACAGAAGAAATCCAGCACTGTCAGCAACCCGACGCAAACAACTCCAGCCACCACGTTTGGACTTTTCCAGCTCTGCGCCCGAAGCTGACGATAGCACCGTTATTCACAAACCGCCCTGCGATTCGAGGCTGAAAATCGCACCCTGTGCCAGGTTGACGCGCCGCGCCATCCATGCCCACGCTGACGGCACCCCCGGTTACCGCCCGTCCATCACCGCGGGATCCCTGCGGGTGCCGGGACTCAACCTCGCCGACCAGCGCCCTGCGGTGACCGGGCAGGAGGCGGTTCTCCTCCCGAGCTCTGGAGCCGAGAGTTCCACGGCCATTTATTTCCACTCTCCCGTCCTTCGACCCCGGCGGAGCTCAACGCCGGCAGCGGCCGCAGGAAACGGCGGAACCGCGGAGCCGCGCGGGTTTCCAGGTTCCAGGGAGCGATGAGGCCGTGCGGCCGAGAGCGGCGGAAAGCAACAGAGCGCCGTTCTACGGGACGGGCGCGGCACCGCCCGCACCCACTGGCGCTCCGTCCCGGCTCCGCGGGGCCGTCCCCAGCCGCCGGGGATCGGCGACGGCGCGCTGGGTCTTCACGCCCGAATCGTCGCTAACGGCTTCGGGGGGAGCGGCTCCGGCGCCGGGCCCCGCCCGGGATGACCCCCCCACGGCCCTCCACCGCACCGGGCCGCACCGCGGGGCCCGGGATCGTTGGGAGCAGGGGGATCCCCACGGCCCCCCGACCCAACGGCCGCCGCGCAGAGCCGCTCCGCCGAGCCCGGCCCGGCCGCGAAGAAAACTTTCCCGAGCGCGGCGCCAGGGTTTACCTGCGAGCGGCTCCGTAGCGCTGCTCCGCCGCCGCCGAGGCCGCGCTCCCGGAGGAGCGGGAGGGGAGGGGACCGGGGAGAAGGGGAGGGGAGCGTGGTGCCGCCGCCGCCGCCGCCCGCCCGGAACGCCGCGCCGCCCCCGTTCCCGCCCGGAACACTTTCGGGGGCGCACGCGGCCACCCCGCCGGGCAGCGCCGGGCCAATGGCGGCGCGACGCGGCCCCGCCCCGCTCGCACGGCGCATGCGCAGGGGTTGATTGGGGGGGGGGCGATAGGGATGGGGTGCTGGAGGAGTCCTGCTGTGTGCGGGGGGCTGTGGCCCTGCACCGGGCCTTACCGTGCGTGGGGCCTTCGTGGGCTCTGCGTTTCTGTGCAGGACCTGTAAACCTGAGTGGGGTCCGTATGTGGCCTGAGTGCACCCCATACTCTTCTCATGGGGCCTGTATCCCCTGCATGGGACCTGTACCCCTGTATAGAGCCTATATGGGACCTGTACCCCTATATGGAGCCTGTGTGGGCCTGTACCCCTATATAGAGCCTATATGGGACCTGTACCCCTATATGGATCCTGTGTGGGACCTGTATCCCTATAGGGAACCTGTATGGGACCTGTACTCTTATATAGAGCCTGTGTGGGCATGTTCCCCTATATGGAGCCTGTGTGGGCCTGTACCCCTATATAGAGTCTGTGTGGGACCTGTACCCCTATATGGATCCTGTGTGGGACCTGTACCCCTATATAGAGCCTATATGGGGCCTGTACCCCTATATGGATCCTGTGTGGGTCTGTACCCCTATATGAAGCCTGTATGGAACCTGTAGCCCTATATGGAGCCTGTGTGGACCTGTCCCCCTATATGGAGCCTGTGTGGGACCTGTACCCCTATATAGAGCCTATATGGGGCCTGTACCCCTATATGGATCCTGTGTGGGTCTGTACCCCTATATGAAGCCTGTATGGAACCTGTAGCCCTATATGGAGCCTGTGTGGACCTGTCCCCCTATATGGAGCCTGTGTGGGACCTGTACCCCTATATAGAGCCTATATGGGGCCTGTACCCCTATATGGAGCCTGTGTGGGACCTGTACCCCTATGTGGAACCTGTATGGGACCTGTATCCCTATAGGGAACCTGTACGGGACCTGTACCCCTATATAGAGCCTGTGTGGGCATGTTCCCCTATATGGAGCCTGTTTGGGACCTGTACCCCTATATGGAACCTGTATGGGACCTGTACCCCTATATGGAGCCTGTATGGGACCTGTACCCCTATATGGAGCCTGTGTGGGCCTGTACCCCTATATGGAGCCTATATGGGACCTGTACCCCCATATGGATCCTGTGTGGGCCTGTAACCCTATATAGAGCCTGTGTGTACCTGTACCCCTATATGGAACCTGTATGGGCCTGTACCCCTATATGGAGCCTATATGGGACCTGTATCCCTATATGGAGCCTGTGTGGGCCTGTAACCCTATATAGAGCCTGTGTGTACCTGTACCCCTATATGGAACCTGTGTGGGCCTGTACCCCTATGTGGAGCCTATATGGGACCTGTACCCCCATATGGAGCCTGTGTGGGCCTGTACCCCTATATGGAGCCTATATGGGACCTGTACCCCTATATGGAGCCTATATGGGACCTGTACCCCCATATGGATCCTGTGTGGGCCTGTAACCCTATATAGAGCCTGTGTGTACCTGTACCCCTATATGGAACCTGTGTGGGCCTGTACCCCTATGTGGAGCCTATATGGGACCTGTACCCCCATATGGAGCCTGTGTGGGCCTGTAACCCTATATGGAGCCTGTGTGGGAACTGTACCCCTACATGGATCCTGTGTGGGACCTGTATCCCTATAGGGAACCTGTATGGGACCTGTACTCTTATATAGAGCCTGTGTGGGCATGTTCCCCTATATAGAGTCTGTGTGGGACCTGTACCCCTACATGGAGCCTGTGTGGGCATGTACCACTATATAGAGCCTGTGTGGGACCTGTACCCCTATATGGAGCCTGTGTGGGACCTGTACCCCCATATGGAGCCTGTGTGGGACCTGTACCCCTATATAGAGCCTGTGTGGGCTTGTACCCCTATATGGAGCCTGTGTGGGCATGTACCACTGTATAGAGCCTGTGTGGGACCTGTACCCCTATATGGAGCCAATATGGGGCCTGTACCCCTATATGGAGCCTGTGTGGGACCTGTACTCCTCTATGGAGCCTGTTTGGGACCTGTACCCCTATACAGAGCCTGTGTGGGACCTGTACCCCTATATAGAGCCTGTGTGGGCTTGTACCCCTATATGTTGCCTGTGTGGGACCTGTACCCCTATATAGAACATACAACACTGGCAGGAAGTTCCCACTCTTCCCCATTCAATTCTCACAGAGGTTCCTGTGTCTGCTAGAAGAACCCACAGCACACGGCCCTGCTGGGCTCCCCTGCCCCAGTCTTGTGTGGCGTGCCGTGGGGACAGCAGGGCGCTGCGTGGGCCGGGGCACGGTGCATGGTGGGCAGCACAGCCCTGCTGCTACGTGCCTCACATTCCCCGTGCTGTGGGTGCTCGCGGCCAAGGGCAAAGCACGCTGAAAATGTGCCCTGGTGCTGCTGTTCAGAGCTGGGAGGATGCGTCCTCACAGAGCCCAATCAGAAGGTCTGGTGGCACTCGTGCCACTTGCGCGCTCCAGTTCTGCCCTGCTGCAGGAGCCTCCAGGTGGGAGTTTTGCTGCTCCGGTTCATCTCTCTCCATACACGTTTTCCTGGTGCAGCACAGTGGAGGTGGGGATGGGCTTCAGGGACTGGCGAAGGTCGGTGGCGAACCCCCACATGGGGCCCGTCATGTGCGGCATTCAGCTGATCCCGGCACTGAATCACAGCCTTTGTTCTCCACCAGCAACCTAGTGTTGTTTATGCCTCTCACAAAAGGATTGTTTATCGTGTCGGGCACAGAAAAGTCCAGTAAAGAAAGAACACACTGTGCCCTGGAGTCCCGGCCCCCCAGGAGCCTTCCCCATCACCCCTCACTGCAGTGTTTGTTCAAAGCAGAGATCTTTCTGAGTGCCCCCCATTTCCCAATGCAATCAATAGCGATGTGTGGCAATAAGTCCTGCTGCGTGTGCAGGCTTTGTGTCATCCTCCTCCTGTGCCGTTTCTTTCCAGCTGCTTGCAGCTATGGTGACAGGTCAGCAAGGCAGATTGTTACATGAAAATGAAATCTTCCCTCTTTTCTGCCAATTCTAATTTAAACTTTTCGGTTTCCATAGCTGGGATAACTGACTTTGTCAATGAATTTGCCTCTCTAAGTGCCACTGACAGAAGAGAGGAATGAGGCCTCCGCAGCTCTCATCAGCGATGCTGGCACTGCCCCGCTAGCCAAAACCAGGCAGGGGTACAGCCACAGAGACACCGGCCCCTTGGGCTTCTGACCCAACTACAGCCGCTGCTGAACAGCCCAAGACCCGAGGAGAAGCTGGCCTGAAGGAAAGGCTCAAATGCTGGGATTGCAGAGTGCCGCTGCACCAGCTTGTCTGAGCCCATCGACTCCCAGTTTGCCAGCTAACACCCTTCCTCGTGCCTTCTCCCAGGCAGCCTCCCTCATGCTTAAGAGATGAGCTCTGCCAGCAGCTGACAAGCGGTTCCTCCAGGCTTTCCCCTTTCCTTGTTTCGCAGGGCGCCCATCGAAGTCCTCCTCCAGGACTGAGGTTAGCGGTGCGCTCAGTCTGCGCAGACCCCCCCCCCGTCTCCCCATTCCTCAGTTTGTTGATGCTTTTCTCACATGGGTGGGTAAAGATTCTCTCGCTCTTCTCCACTGCCAAACCCCCATGCACCCTGCTGCTGGCCAGGACTTCTGGCAATCACACACCGCGTAAGGAGCGTCAAGCAACAAGTACTTCTGCAGGCAAAGGCAGCTGAGCAGCTCAGCTCCTCTCTCCTGCAGGAATGGGGGTTGGACTCGATGATCTCTGGAGGTCCCTTCCAACCCCTACAATTCTGTGTGATTCTGTGAATGCAGTGCAGAGCCCAGAGGCTGCTGTGCCACGTCCTCCAGCAACTGCGCACCGTTCCACCACCTGTATGGAGCCTGTTCACCTCAGTGCTTTTCCTGGTACTGCTCTTCCAGACATGCAACCGTTTGCTTCCAGATGTCCACCCCAATTTCACCCAATGCTGTGACCCTGACCGCAATTCGGAGTCTCCATGGAGCAGGATGCTGCCAGACATCCAGCAATCACAGCCCCTTCCGTCAGCAGATGCTAAACTTGGGAGTGCAGGATGGTCCTTAAAATACATCCTGGCACCTGGGTGGGAATTGGGCCTGGCTGCAAAATGCAGAGCGAGGAAAGTGCTTTTTGGAGGAGAGTGCAGGCAGCAGGCGTGAGTCTGCCGAGACGACTCGATCCCACTGGGATCCAATCCGATTTTATCAGTGCAGCGCTCTCAGCGTGGGGCAGTGATGAAGGGTGACAAATGCTTTTCCAGCAGTTTGCCAGATGACTTAAAGTGACATTACTGCAGCGTCACCTGCACAGCAGTGCTGTTTCGGGGGCTCTGACTCTGTACAACCCTGAGAGAAACTGGTGTGAACCCGCAGCATGGCTGCTTCTTCGCCCACCCTGCGTGCAAAAGCAACCCTGAGCAGAACGCAGGTCTGCATGCCAGGGTGACAACACAAAATGAATGGTGATGGCAGGGCAGCTTCCAAATTTGCTCACCTTCTGCCCTGCCAGGCTGGCAGGAACGGCACAATGCCATCCCTGATGCCAGGCGCCGCGGCCCTTTGGAGGACAGCACGGCTCTGTTCTGCCTCTCGCTGTGGTGCCGCCGCTCTTCCAGCAGCGTGATGCGAGCTGCTCAAAGCTGCGTGGAGCCTCAGCCCCCTACGCCAGCTCTGCTCTGCCCACTCCAGCCCTCCAGAGTCCGTTTATGGATTTTATTTGGTTTCATTTTTTTCCCGTTTGGATGGAAGCTTTCTCAGAATTTCCTGGCTGGAAATGTCACAGCAGCTCCTGCACCAGTCGCTCCTCAGGTGCAGATAAATGATCGTGCTTTGCACTTCTGAAGAGCCTTTCATCTGAGGATTTCGGAGGACTTTAATGCATTAGCCCTTCCAACAGGTCCTGCCTTTACTCCGTTCACTTTTTATAGATGTGGGTGCAGCCCTCAGTTCTGGGAGGTTTGTGGACCCTTTGCGTTCCCAGTGCGTCAGCTGCAAGGTGGGTGGAGGGCAGCAGGATTCCCAACATCCAGCCCCAACGAGCCATAGCAGAAAGTAAAAACTTCACTCTGGACAGCCCAGTGCCAACTGCTGCTGTGAGAGTGCGAGGTCTGAGCATCACCGTGTGTTGCTCCTTTTCAGAGCACGAGCAAAGGAATGGTACAAGATAAATCGCTCTCACTCAGTTTCTTTGTGATGAAAGCAAAGCCTTCAGTTGGTTGTTTGGGTTTCAGCTGTCAGAAATCATGCGAGAGAGAAAAAAATGCAGGGAAATGGAGGAGTGAGGCAGTGCTGGCAAGAGCTTTGCTTTGGGAAACCCCAAAGGAGAAGTCAAATCTGAGCCGACTCTGGGTCTGGATGGACCTGGTGCACCCATGAACCGTTCAGTTTAACTTCGTGACAGCTGGGGTGGGCCGTCTGGTTTTTAATGCCTTGAAAATTCAAACAAACAGACAAAACCCCACACGTTTTAAAACAAATTAAAAGCCCATAAAAACAGAGGCAAACGGAAGCCTTGGGTCACATTTGTCTTGGAAACTGAAAATCACCACCCCTTCTATGAAGAGCAAGGAAGACAAAATGCGTCCATGGCTTTTGGCATGGAAGCCTCTGCTGGCTGCTGCTGCTGCTGTCGAGCCCCAGGTGCCCTGAGGTTCACACTGAGTTTCCTCCTTTGCGAGCACCACAAATCAGTGCTGCTCCCCAGCCTCGGTTCAGCCACGCTGCACTGGGAGCAGCCTCCAAGAGCCGACTCTGAGCTTCCAAACTCTTCCAGCTCCGCAGCAGCGATCCTCACTCCTCTGGCAGCAAGGAGCATCATCACTCAATGGGCAAAGCAGAGAGGATTTCTGCTTCTTCTGAAGCTTCAGACGTCGATCATCGGCAGAAGAAATCGGCCATGTGTGCAGCACAGCACGGGGTACCAAAGCACAGCTAAAAGCCTGCCGTCCTTCCAGCATCCCCAGCAGCCTCACAGCATGACAAGCCAGCACCTCCGCAGCACTTTGCATCACGGATGCAAAGGGAGATTAAAGTACGGCCCTGACTGAGTGCAATGACTCGCCTGGATTTGCTGGGGGACGTTAGGATAAAGCAGTGGAGTGCCATAAAGAGGATAAGGGATTGGAGTCAGCGAGGATAAAGACAGAGGAACAGATGGCGAGCGCTGCCAAGACGGCGGAGAAGCGAGCTCAAGGCAGGGGCTGCTGTCAGCGCTCTGAGCAGCGCTCATCCAGCAGCAAAGAGAAATTCTGACAACAGAGCGTGGGGATCTGGGACGCAGAGTCCTTTTGTCTTCACTTGGCCTTGACCAGTTGGCTCTGGACTGACTTGTGAGGATGTCTTAAAGGTGACGGAAGGCTTTTCTTGCCTTAAAACTCACGGGTGTTTTTCCAAAATTGCGTGGAGTGGCCAATGAACTCCATGTAACTGATGAATGCGTGGTGCTTCCAAAAGGCAGTCGCTGAGGTTCTGGACCCAAAAGCACCTTTGGTCTTTTTTTTTTGTTTTTTCCCTATGTTTCCCCCCATCACAAAGGAGAAGCACAGTGAGATCATGAAAAAATAATGAGGTGAAGTGAACCGCTGCACATAATGAAGTGCACTCATTTTCCAAGGGCAACAGGAAACCACAAGGCTTGCTGTAGGCCAGCTGAACAGATGCAGAAATGGTTCCCAAGGCACCTAAAGGAGTTGCTTGTATTTACTGGATGGGGACTGGTGTGATGCACACATATTGCTTCCTGTTGGCAGAGAGATAGGTAAGGAAAATTATTTCGCTGTAATGAAAAGCAGAGGAAGGAACATCACGAGAGGCACGGGCACAATCGTTTCCAAGCAACTCTTCTATTTTTCAAAGTTAGCAAGGATTTCAATTCCGTCCTGCTGGCAGCAGTTCGCTTTGCCAGCGATCTGCTTTTCCTCTCTCTGTTTCTGAGGTCATTACCCCTTTCCTGACGTGAGAGGAACATTGCTTTGTTGCTGAAGAGAACAGGTTAATTGAGAGGCGCAGTGCTTCGTTTCTGGCACCCCTCCACGGCTGTGCTTGCTCTGTGATGGGCCGCTCTGATGTCTGCAGAGGCAGAGCCGTGGCACGGGAGGATGGGAGAAGCAGAACACAGGTGAAAAGCTGACAGAAAGACGGGAGTTGTCCATGCTGGCATGCTCACACCGTTCGGTCCCCCAGTGCTTGCAGGACTGCTTCCACCGCAGCTTTGCACGTGAAGCAATAACAGGGCGCGTGGAAGGGTTACCACCTCTGCCACCTCGACAGTTCTGCTCTCAATAACTGCAACACCAGAGGTCGGCCAATGGTCCTTTGGGCACAGCGACATCGGTGCAGAGCAGACGACACCAAGCTGAGTGGTGCGGTTGATACGGTGGAAGGAAGGGATGCCATTCAGAGGGACCTCGACAGGCTGGAGGGCTGGGCTCGGGTGAACCTGATGAGGTTCAACACGGCAAAGTGCAGGGTTTTGCATTTGGGCCGGAAGAACCCCAGGCACCTGTACAGGCTGGGAGGAGTGGGACTGGAGAGCAGCTCGGCAGAGAAGGACCTGGGGGTCCTGATGGACGAGAGACTGAATATGAGCCAGCAGTGCGCAGCTCGAAAGGCAAATGGGATCCTGGGCTCCATCAGGAGAGGGGTGGCCAGCAGGGACAGGGAGGTGATTGTCCCTCTCTACTCGGCTCTTGTGAGGCCCCATCTGGAGTCCTGTGTCCAGGTGTGGAGCCCTCAGTACAAGAAAGACATTGAGATTGTGGAAAGGGTCCAGAGGAGGGCGACTAAGATGATGAGGGGGCTGGAGCAGCTCCCCTATGAGGACAGACTGAGGGAGTTGGGCTTGTTCAGCCTGGAGAAGAGAAGGCTGCAGGGTGACCTCATTGCAGCCTATCAATACCTGAAGGGAACCTACACCCAGGAGGGGAGTAAACTCTTCAAAAGGGCTGACAACAGCAGGACGAGGGGAAATGGTTTTAAGTTGAAGGAGGGAAGATTTAGGTTGGATGTTAGAGGGAAGTTCTTTACTAGGAGAGTGGTTAGGGCTGCCCAGGGAGGTTGTGGATGCCCCGTCCTTGGACGTGTTTAAGGCCAGGTTGGACGGGGTCCTGGGCAACCTGATCTGAATGTGGATGTTTGGTGGCCCTGCTGGGCAGGGGGTTGGAACTGCATGATCCTTGGGGTCCCTTCCAACCCGGGTGATTCTGTGATTCTGTGTGATTCTGTGATTCAGGGGCTGCCGTCAGAGCAGCAGCGACGTCTGCTCCAAAGGGCACGGCTGACTTCCCACAGCCGCTCGGTGAGTCTGGCTCACAACCAGCCCCAAGAAGCAAGCAGACAGCAGTGATCCTGAGGCACTGTTCACGTCGGGGGGTTTCCTAAGCTCCAGGAAGTCTGCATTGCAACCTGAATTGCTAGGACTCGGTAAATCTCAAAGATGGTGAAAGAGCCGACCTTGGCCTCTGCAGCACAGATGGTGGAAAGATCTTTCCCTACATTAAGAAGGAAACAGAACAATGTGAGACAGTGGCGCACGAATCAAAGGTGGCAGAGGGAAGGGATGCTGTGGGGAAACGCGCCGTGCCCATGCATGCTGCCTCGGCCTCGCAGTGAGCAAAGGAACACCTACTCCTTTTTTCACTCATGGAGATAAACTGATCTCTTAAAATAGCCAGCACCGTAATCCTGGGACAATCCTCCTAGCTAAACTTAGGTACCCAAATCTGCCTCGGAGCAGTTACTGTGCTGTGTGAAAAGTGACTGGGCCGCAGCAACCATCAGCGAGACCAGCAGGATTTCAGTGCAAACGCAAACTCTTCTCTGGCAGCGTGAAATCAGGCCGGGCTCCAGCAGCAGAGCGCAGCTCGCAGCCCTTTTCTACGGCTGAATGTCCCGTAAGCACAACACTTTATCTCCAGATGTGCCCAGCGCTCCCTGCATCGGGCCGGAACCCAGCAGCCGATGCCTCGACGTGGAAATTCACACCCAAAGGGAGCTGCAGTGCCACGGCTCTGCATGCACTGATGGGTTTCATTCATTCCGCGATGCATCGCCCGGAGTTTTCTGCACCAGTCTGAGTCGCAGCGGTCGTGCAATGGAAGAATGTCCCACCCACAGCAATGACACGAGTTTCAAATCCCTTTTATCCTAAAATATGAAAATAACAAAATAACTCCCGCCTTATTTTTGGATTCGCAGTTCCTTGAGGCAAATCCATCGCTACAGGAAAACGGCAGAAGCGTCAGAAGGCGTCTGCATTCCTTCAGGGACGTTAAAAGTTGCATTGAGGGAGCTCGCGCCCCAGGCTTATTTATCATCACTGGCACTGTTACAAAACCCAACCCAAGGAAACTGGGCAAATAATGAAACGATGACCACTTTCCAGACGCTGTATCACTTCAAACCTAAAGAAGGCCAGAAAGCAACAGGCTGCCATTAAACACCATTTCTTCTGTTCTTTGCAGCCTTCGTGCACAGCAAGCACTGCAGGCGGACCTGCACCAACTCCTGAGCAAGGCGTTAAAGACCAGAAATGAAACCAGGTGCACAAAGCCATGGTTTTTTGTCCAGAGAAATCTTGGAAGAGATAAAAACGCATCGATTTTATCCATAATTCCCTGGCCTGTAAGGCTCTGTAGGAAGATCACCCTGAGCGATCGAAGGATGGAATAGATTTGAAACGTGCTCCTGGCGGGCAATCTGAGCACTGCTGGAAGTCAGCACGTCCCTTGCTGACCCAAAGGGGAGCTGCTTAATTGGAGGCGAAAGGCAGGATTTGTGCATCGATCTCTGTAAGCAGGGACAGTTTGACGCCCTGTTTGCTCCCCCTTTGAGCTCCGCCGTTGGAAATAGCAGCTAATCCCAGCTGCGGTTCTTACTGCGATTAGTGGGAGCGAATCTGTGCACATGGCTGAATTGGAGCCGGTGCTCCTGGAGCAGAGCATCGCCTCGTTGTACTCAACCTTCAGCAACACTCCTGGTGCTTTGAAGCTGGAAGCGATCTGCTCTGCTTTGCCACGCGCTCAGCAGCACAACAGAGAGCTGCGCAAGCCTGCAGCAGAGGCTTGCAGCGAGGGATGCGCCCCTGTCTGCCACAGAGCAGCGGGTCACTGGTGCGACATCAGCCCTGCGGCAAATCTCAGCTCCTAAACTTCAGTAGGAATTGAAATGAATTTAAAAAAAAAATTGTGATTTTAGGCATAACGAGCAGAAGGAGTGGAAAAAGGAGAGCTGAGAACTGTGGGAAGAAGAGTGAAAAAACTTCTCAGAATATGAGATTTGCAGAAACGTCCGAATGGGCGATAGAAGAAAAAAAAGGCTCTAATGCCATCTTTCCCAAATAGAAAAAAGATCCGTGCCCGTTCTTTCCGTCTGACAGCATGAGAAACATTGGCTGACACACCTGAAGGCCGTGCTGCCGTTCAACAAGACCTGGACAGATCAGAGCTGGGCTAAGAGGAACCTGATGAGGTTGAATGAGAGCACGTGTAGAGTCTGACAGCGGGAGAGGAACAACTGCAGCGTCAGTGCAGGATGGGTGGTGAGCTGCTGGAGAGGAGCACTGATGAGATCAAGTCTTTGAAAGGGTTGATAATTGCAGGACGAGGGGAAACGGCTGGACGAGGAGGGAGGGCAGCTGGAGGCTGGGGCTCAGGGAAGTTGTGTGCTGGGAGAGCGGTGAGGGGCTGAACGGCTGCCCAGAGAGGCTGCGATGCCCCGTCCATCCCTGGAGGGGTTGGAGGCCAGGCTGGATGGGGCCCTGGGCAGCCTGGGCTGCTGTGAGACGCGGGGAGGTTGGCAGCAGGGTGGGGTTGGAGCTCCGTCAGCCTGGAGTCCCTTCCAAGCCCGGCCATTCTGTGACTCTGTGATGGGAAGGAACTGGGGGTCCTGGTGGCCAGCAGGTCGCCCACGAGCCATCATTGTGCCCTCGTAGCCAGCAAGGCTGTGGTGTCCTGGGGAGCATTACAAAGAGCATGGGCAGCAGGACGAGGGTTGTTCTCTTCTCCCTCTGCTCTGCTCTGTGGGGGCCACATTCAGAATACTGCGTCCAGTTCTGGGCTGCTCGTTCACAAAAGACAGGGCTTTCCGTGAAGAAGTCCAGCCACAAAGATGATGAATGGCCTGGAGCATCTCCTGTATGAGGAAGGGCTGAGTGGCCCAGGTCTGCTCAGCCTGGGGAAAAGAAGACTGAGAGGAGACGTGATAAATGTGTGTATGTATCTAAAGGGAGGTGGGGGACAGATGGATGAGGCCAGGATCTTCTCGGCAGTGCACAGTGATAGGATCAGGAGCGACGGCCTCAGACTCAAACATGAGTTCAGTATTAACATGCAGAACAACTTCTGTACCGTCGGGCTGCCCAGGGAGGTTGTGGAGCCTCCTATGAGACACTCAAGACCCGTCTGGATGCCGACCTGCACGAGGAAAGTGCTGTAGCAGAAGGTGGAACCCTTCCAAACCCTGCGATCCTGTGATTAAGCTGCCTACCAAAAAGGCATCAACTCCTCCACGAGCTGTGCGAGGAAACAACCACCGCAACGCAACGGAATCCAGCCATCGCAGCCGCGTTCAAAGCGCTCGGAGACCGCAGCGCCTCCCCGGCCCGGCGCTTTCGGACCAACGCGGCGCAGCGGCCGCGCGGAGCGCTGCTCACCTTTTCCCGCTCCGCTGGCGCCCTCTGTCGGAGCGCTGCGGGAACTGCACCGCCGTTCTAAAACGCCGTCGGTCTTTTGCAGCTGTCCCCATTAGTCGCGTTTTGGAGCTGTTTATGTTTAATTCGTTGTCTAACCTAAGCTGCTGCCGGCTTCTCCTTACGCTCCAGTGCTTAATGAAAGCTGATGAATAGAAATTCTGAAATAGTCGCAGAATACGGCAACTCAACAGCTGTATTTCTACAAATATGCTACAAAAACATGTTGTGTATTTACTTCTTCAAATCGAGACACAAAAATTGGACCGAGGCTGCCATGCAGGCAGTCAGACAAAGCATGGGGACCGGGTGAGTGACCCGGGAATGCAACCCACTGATGTCAGTGCCACAGTGGTTTCCCACTGCCACCAGTCACAACCCCATGGTTTCACCCTAATCTCTCTCGCCCTGCCGGGTTGAGCCGCACGCAGTGAACGGCCGTTCCTCCTCAGGTCGCCGCCGTCGTGCTTTCTCTCCGTTCAACTCTCCGCCAGCTCTCTGCCCTTCCCCCTCTGCCGGAGCGCACGCGGCCCGGGGCGGCCCTGCGGCAAACCGTTCCGACTCCTTCCTTTGGTTTGCTTTGTCCCGGGGCTGTGCCCCCCCCGTCACGGACTTCTGTCGAGGGAGAACCTCGCGACAGAGCTGTCGGAGCGGGTCCAGAAGGGCTCCGACGGCCAGAGCAGCTCCCCTGCAAAGAAAGGCTGAAGGGGCCGGGGCGGTGCGTCGTGCGGAAGGATCTGCGGGACTGCACGGTGGCTTCGCGCTCCTTCGAGGGAGCTGACAGACAGGAGGGAGAGAGACTGGGAACGCGGGCAGGCTGCTGCAGGACGGGGCTGCGGTTGGACGCCGAAGGAAGGGTGCCGTGAAGAGGGAATTCCGTCCAGGGAGGGCAGTGCGGCTGTCCCGGCCCTGGAGGCGCCCAAAGTCGCGGGGCGGAACTGGGCGACACGAGCAGGCGGTGCAGCCAGCCCGCGGCAGGGCTGGGGGCGCCGAGAAGCTTCCTTCCAACAGCCACCGCTGGATCGGTCGGTTCTGCGAGCCTTTCGGCCCCGTGCCACCCATCCATCCGCGCGCTACGCGTTCTGTGATCTCGAAGGTCCGTGCCGTGCCAGCCGCACGATGATTCTCTCCTTCCTTCCGTCACTCAGACGTAGAGAGCCACCCCAGTGACAGTGGGTGACGACCGGGACCGTGGCGATGGCACCATTGGGATTCGGTGGGGCACACTGGGACACCGCATGGGGACAGCGACGGCGGGGATGGGCGCCAGGACGGACAGATGGCGCCCAGGGACAGCAGTGACGGCAGCGGGTGGTGGCTGGGACAGAGGCCGTGTGCGGCTGGCGGCATCGCGAGCGGCCGGCAGCGAGGACAAGGAGCAGAAAGGAACGGCGGCACGTCCGACGGGGGCAGCGGCAGCGTCCCAAGGGCTGGCACTCAGCGGTGCTGCACTGGGGCTGCTGGGGCTCCGTGCTGAGGACCCGTGGGGCGGTGGGACCGGGAGGGGCGGTGGGACCGGGGGGATGAAGGGACGGCGCGGAACGAGGGGCTGTCCTTACAAAAGCGAGACGCCACTCGGCTGCTGAAGGTGACCTCGGAATGAGTTTTATTTACCAAAGGCGCCAGGAGGTCGGAGAGAACCGGTCCGAATGTAGAGAGAAGTTGGACCGAGGCCGCCAGGGAGGCTGTCAGGCATCGGATGGGTGACGTGGTGGGCGAGCCGGGAATGGATCCCCCGAGTTCCTCGGCCAGTGGCGAAAGGGAGCGTGTCGCATGTGGCCAGGAGGTAGGGCCTGAAAGGGGTCGGAGCTTGGAGAACGTCCACAGCAATTTCTGTCTGTAGGCCGTCCCTTGAGTCCAAAAGGGAAACGTGTTCCGAACCCCTCCATCACCTCCTTGAGCATCCAAGCGAGTCCGAACATCGCGGTGGGGCTGGGGGGGCTGGGAGGTGCCTTCCGACCCAACTCAGGTGCTGAGATCCTGTGATTTGATGAAGAAATGCTTCTGTGCGTCACAGGGAGACCCGAGGCTGAACTGTGGCCAGCCCTCCTCTCGGGTCCAGAGTGGGGAGCACAAAATCGCCCTCCATGCCCCCAGCTGCTGGGCGTGCCCTGCTCATGGGCCGGCTGTGCCCCTGCCCTCTGTGACATCACAGCTGCCCTCTGTGACATCACAGCCCGCCAAGGGCTGCAGCTGGCAGAGCCCCAGTGGGCTCAGAGCTTTTGGGATCGTGGTGCTGAGAGGACGTGCCGCTTCCAGGGCTCACCTTCGCTGCGATGGCGAGGAGAAAGGCTGCGACCGCAAGGCGCCCCAGGGCACCTAAGTGCCCCGCAGGGAGCCGGGCTGTCGGCGAGGGCCAGCAGGTCCCCGCTGGGGACACATCAGCGCAGGGGCAGAGGTACGAGGTGGGGGGAACCGGCCGGCAGCATCGGGCCGGGGGCAAGCGAGCACACAGCCCTCGGTGGCCCAGGGAGCGGGGCAGCCGGGGGAAGCCTCTGGTTTGACCCTCACTGCAGCCGGGACGGCGCCGGGGGGCAGCCCAAGGCCCGTCCTCTGGGAGGGCCTCTGCGGAGGCTGCTGCCGCCTGCCTCGGCTCTCACACGGTGGGACCGGTGCTCAACCAGGTTCTTTCCTCCCGCAGAAGCCTCTGTGAGCCGGCGGAAGGGAGCGGGCCTTTACCAGCATCAGGTCCTGCCTCCGCTGGCCAACAGCGTTCAGTGTGGCGTGAAGCAGCCAAAAGAGCTGCAAGACGCCTGGCTGCTGCTGCTTCACAGCACAAGATGAACCGCGCCAGAGTGTTCGTCGCACTGTCTCTGCTGCTTCTTGGTGAGTCCCGATGAGCAAACATCCCGCAGCGACCACGGGGCTGTGCTGGATGAGGTCCGTGTGAGCAGAGGCCTTCAGAGGCACTGGAGCACCAGCGCGGCACTTCTGCCTTCCTATCCTGGCCGCCTGCTTGCTCCACAGCTGCTCTCCACCACTGGGTCCCACTCAGCCCGAGAGCTGCTGCGGTCCCCCCAGCGTTAGGATGCGGACCGAGGAGGACCCCACGGCCCCGGTGCCGCTTCTCGAGGACATCCTCGAGTCGGCCTTGCTTTGGCCTCCCTGTAGGGCTGGCATTCTGCCCGCCACGCTGCTTTCGGTGCCGCCGGGTGCAGCCAGGGGAAATGGGAGCAGCGCTGGGGCACCGAGCTGCACCACGGGGCCGCGGGGCTGCAGTGCCCTGAAGGCCGTGGGCAGAGACGTGTCCTCAGCCCGCACCATTCCCAACATCCTCCGCCCACCCACGGCTTCCCAGGCTCCAAGGAGAAGCCAGCATGGGCACAGGACCAGCAGCAACCCCTGCACTGACGACCTTCTCTCTGTCTTTCCAGTTGCAGTCGCTACCCAGGTGTATTTCACTGTGTCTTTGTGGAGATTCCAGAAAATACAGAGAGACACGGAGGCACAGGTCAGTGGCCGTGGGCTCGGACATCCTTCCTCAGTCCTGGCCCCTCGTGCCGGCCAGCACGGAGCTCACAGCCCTCGGGACGCGGCTGGCCTTGCGTGTCAGGCCTCCGGGTGCTGGCAGTCACGCTGAGCTGCGCGCTGACGTGGCCGCGTCCTGACATGGTTTCTTGTCCTTCCAGCGGATGCTGTCTGAGCTGAGAGCACGGCAGGAGTGCTATCAGACGCCGGACTGGGCACGGAAGAGCATTGGTGAGGACACAGGCAGGCAAGCCCTGCTCCCCTCCGCTCCTCCACGTCTGCTGCCTCTCGCACTCATCTCCTCCCCATCGTTACAGGTGCTACCATCGACCTGCACAGAACTTCTCCTACCTACACATTTAAGTGCTGGTTTTGCTGGCTCCACAGTTTCATCGTCCCCGTGAATCCTCCGGATACCATCCTGCAGGTATCGTGGCGGCCATCAGCAGCGCTGCTTGCACCCCTCGCTCCCCCTCGGGGGTCTCCCCTCAGGCCCGGCGCGTTGCTCAAGCCGTGAAGCCCAAGGTCCGATATGGGGCCGGGCGTGCTGGAAATCGGTGCTTCCCCTCACCTGAGCTGAAGCGCTGTGTGTGTGGGGCCCACGCTCCTCAGTCCCAGCCGGGTGAGAGATCTCCTCCCCGCCGACACCGCAGTGCCACAGCCATCCCAGCTGTCCCTCGGTGGGCAGAGCTGGGGGCCGGCGGAGCAGTGCTGGAGAGAGACGGTCCCACTGCGACGCTTTCCCAGCCGCCATCTTCCCCTTGGCGGTGACACTGAGAGCCCCTTTGTCGGGCGGGGAATTCAGGCCCAGTGCTTCTGCCCCATTCCTCACACGTGAGCCACTCTCAAGCACAAGTACGGCCCGCAGACGCTCGCTGCCTTTGCCCTTAGCTGAACCACGAGTGCGGTGGCCCCAGCGCTCTCTCCTGATCCTCTGCTCTCCCATTCTGTTTGCAGCCGGGCGATTCACCAGGACACTGCTGGCCCATGGAGGGACATCAGGGCCAGGTGGTCATCGGGTTGCCAGCTGAAATCCTGCCCTCTTGTGTCATTCTGGAACACGTTGAGCCAGGGCTGACTCCAGCTGCCTCCCCCAGCAGTGCCCCGAAAGAATTTGCTGTTTTTGTAAGTCACTGCTTTGCTCTTTTGCCTGGGATCTGGGCACAGCACAGTGCCGGAGCAGGGACTGGCTTGCTTTTGGGCATCCTCAGAGCCCTGTGTCCCGCCGCCTGCCGAGCACTGCAGTGCCCCAAGGGGATGTTTCCTAAGCTGGAGAGCTGGCATCCTTCTTAAGCCTTGCTCGGCAAGCATCTCGGGCTTCCTGAGCAAACCTCGAGGCCGAGACTGAGCTCCAGCGGAAGCAGGGCCGGGCTGCTGCCCGAGCCCCGGGGCAGGGGGGTGGGCAGCCCCGTGCTGACACAGCGCACAGCTTTGCTCTTGGTGCACGAATCTGAGCGTCCATCCTTGTGCTTTGCTTGCAAGGGGCTGGATGTGGACAGCGAAGAGGAGGTTCCGCTCGGGTCGTTCACCTTCGATGTGCAGAAGGCATTCTTAGACATCTTCCTGCTCCAGGTAGGACAGGGGCAGCACGCCAGGGAGGACGCCTGCTCCCTGCCCCTCCCTGTGCTCCCACAGGCCTGCAACTGGAGCCCTCCGGCTGCACAGCCACGCTCCTCTCGCTGTCTGGAGCTGCTGAGCAACAGGAGCAACTGGCAGGGGCGAGCCGTGGAGCACAGGGTGGGAATTGGAACCCCAGCAATTTCTTTGTTCCTTCCCATTTCCTTTGCAGAATCATCCTGCCAGAGCCTTTCGCCACATCAAGGTTCTGGTGCAGAGCAACTGGGGACATCCAGAATACACCTGCATTTACCGAGTGCAGGTGCTTGGGAAGATGGTGAAAAAACTGACCGTCTGAAATTGGACTTGGAAGATCCGAAATTGAACGTGGAAGATCTGAAATTGGCATTTGTCAGATCTGAAATTGGACTTGGAAGACCTGAAATTGGACTTGGAAGACCTGAAATTGGCATTTGTAAGATCTGAAATTGGCATTTGTCAGATCTGGAATTGGACTTGGAAGACCTGAAATTGGCATTTGTAAGATCTGAAATTGGCATTTCTCAGATCTGGAATTGGACTTGGAAGATCTGAAATTGGCATTTGTAAGATCTGAAATTGGACTTATTGACCAAAAAATAAAAACATCAACATCATCTCGAACCGCGTCTGTGTTGAGATGGGGCGCAGCTCCGTGGGGGGGGCAGCTCCTCATTCCTCTCCAGCCTCCCAAAGCCCTGCGCCGGGCTGGCCGGTGCTCCCCTGACAGCGACACGGCGAGCGCTCAGCAACAGCCGGGCTGAGGCACAGAGCCAGGCGGAGGGGCCGCAGCCTTTCTGGGCTGACACGGGCAGCCGGACGGAGCTCCGAGGAGCCACCGAGCCGCCCAGAGCTCTGGCTGCGGGGAACTGCGGGATCTCCAGGCCGCAGTTATTGGGAGGAAAGCACGACATTCTCACTCTGATTAGCAAAAGAGCTCGGGAGACGTAAACAAGTTCAGCAGACACGGAGGGAGAAAACCCACACAGTGTAACTGTTCATGCCAGACACACCCTGCCACCATAAAAACCGCCATTGGGCCCCGCACAGCCCCGCGGAACCGCACGCAGCCCCTCAGAGCCCCACAGAACTGCACACGGCCCCACACAGCCCCGCTGAAGCCCGCACAGCCTCGCACGGCCTCGCACAGCCTGGCACGGCCCCGAGGGCGCGGCGCGGCGCCGGGACGCCGAGCTTCACGGAGCGCCGCCCTCAGCCGAGCCGAAGCCGCGGCCTCTGCACTTCTTGGCCTTCTCCTTCAGCTTATGGAAGCTCTCTGCGGAAAGACGGCCGGTCAGGGCCCGGCAGCCCGACCGGGGCCGGGGCCCGACCGGGGGCGGGGCGGGGCGTTCCGAGGAGCGGGAAGCGGGAGCAGAGCCTCACCGCCCGCCCGCCCGCCGGGCCTCGGCCGCCCTCACCGTAGCCGTCCTCGTCCATGGCGAACTCCTCGCCCCTCGGCTCGCGCAGACCCACAGCGTCCGCCATCTCGCCGCGCTCCCCACAGCCGCCTTGCGGGGCACGACGAGAAACGCGCGGGAAGCGGAGTGGGGCCTCGCGCCAGAAATGCGTCGGCGTAGCGCACGGGCCGCGGGGCGCCGCCATCTTGGGAGGACGCAGGCGGACGGACGGGGGCGGTGTCATCTTGGGGACGCCATCTTGGGGACGGCAAAGCGGCCACAGAAACGGAGGCGCCCCGTAGAAATCCCACGGAGCTGAGCCCAAAAGCGCACTCACACCCCATAGATAGCCCACAGACACCCCAAGGAACGGTGGCTCACACACACGCAAACACACAGACCCCACGGGTGCCCATGGATGTCCCACGGATACCCCATAGGTGCCCCACAGATAGCCCATGGATACCCCATGGACACGGGAAGCAGGCGGCTCCGTGCCGCGTCGGGTGCTGGAAGCGCAGCTCTGCTCCCTGCTCCTCCCGGCGCTCACAGGAGACTGCAGAGCTCAGACAGCACCGTGCAGCCCCCCCGGCCCCCCGGTCCGGCCCTGGTGCTGCGGGGGGAGTCCGGGGCTGTTTGCAGCGCTATCACTGCGGGGATGCAGGGTGGGAGCGCGGGGGGCTGGCGGAGCTTTGGTGCTGGGGAAGCGCAGCGTTGCGGTTTGCAGGAGGTTCCTCCTGCCATGGTTTGACGATGTTTGGCTGTCAGTATTCCACACCATAACATCACGTCATGCACTGCGGGGTTTGACTTCCGATGCTCCAGTTCCGAATGTTTGTCCGACGGAGAAGAACTGCATTTCCCCAGGAGGCTTTGCGGTCAGCGAGGAGACAGAACTCTGGGCAAGGTCACCTGACGCTTCTTCTCCGTCTGCGCTTCGCCGTCTGCTTTTCTTCACCGCTCAACTGGGCTGCGCTTCTCACCTCAGCGCTGTGTGAGGCCTATCTGCGATTCAGACGCACTCTCTCTCTCTCATCATACTTTGCTAATACGATATTTACTAAGTTAGTTTGTTCCACCTCAGATTATTGCCACAGTTGTCAATTATGTTGGTGTATGGGAACTGCTGAGTCATGGCCTGAACCTCTGATTGATCACCTGAGGTGAGCCTTGAGTCAGCCAGAGGAGCACAGCTGAAGGCAATTCTCCTGTGCTGCCGGAAGGGGTGGAGCCAGGCTCCATCCCTCCTGGACCTATTTAAGAGCTGGCTACCAGAGGGGAAGGATCTCTTCTGGAGATCCCCTCTTTGGTATCTTCTGGTGAGCTCAATCCAAGGGTAAGCTCTTCCACTTATTCTCTTTTGTGATCCTTGTTTGCTTTGCCTTACTCTTTTGATTATATTGCGATTATAACATCTTGATATCTATTGATTATACACAATTATATTGTGATTATAACATCTTGGTTATACACTTGGCGAGCCAGGCAGGCTGAATGTACTGAAATTAACATCATGTCTTTCCTGTGGAATTTCTATAAATGGGTCAAGGGGGAGAACAAAACTCCTCTAGAGAAAATGATTCCAGGGCAGATCCCAGGATTTGAGGGATCGCCCTATTATGAGTTAGCTGCCATCATTGAGAAATGGGGTCCCTTACACGTTATGGGCAATCTCTCCCCATATCGCATGGCAGACTATTTTCAAGGACTTGGCAAGGATGTCCTCACTACCAAAGAAAGACAATTGGCTGCCTCCATGGTGGCATGGCCACTATTAACCGCTTTAAATCATGCGGACTTAAGAAATAATACTTTAGAAACTGAAAATCAGCTTTTGAAAGACCGCATTGAAAAGCTGGAGCACGAACTTGGCGTTTTAACGGGGAAGAAGCCAATTCTACATCTTCCTGTAAGCCAAATTCGTAATATTTCAATAAATGATGACCAGGCTCCTGAATCAACAGACTTCGTTGATCAGGAGAACAAGAAATCCAAATCGGATCTTGAATGTCCAATTCTAACTGATCCACTGGAAGTCCGTCCTGCTGTAACCCAGAAAACAAAAAAAGTACAGGACAGACCGGCAGGGGTGCCGCCTGATCAATGGCCCCCTGCCCAGACTCATTTACACATAACAGCTCGGCCATACACGGCAACAGAATTAATGGACTTAGTACAACGATTTCGGCAGAAGCCCAGAGAAAGTGTGCCAGCTTGGTTATTGAGATTGTGGGATTCTGGGGCAGAAAGTGTCGTGGTGAATGGCCCAGAAATAGCCAAGTTGGCCACCATGACTGTCCATCCTGCTCTCAGACAGAGGTTATATGTAGGTAATCAATATCGTGATGAAAACCATTCCATACTAGAATGGTTAATGGCGGCCTGCCGTATGGTATGGCCGAATAAATCAGACATACCGTTACATACAGGCATGTGGTCCTCCATGGAGGTCCTTCAAAACTATATCCGTGAACTGGGTGTAAGAGAGGCCATCTATGAAGATACATTTGATGGCCCTGATATGGTTAAATTTTCAGCAGGGATGAGAGATTTAATTCTACAGCAAGCTCCCTCCCATCTGTACGGCACCCTAGTTTCTATATTAAAGCCCCTTGTAGCATCAGAAGCCGTAGTCCAGCAGGCTGCCCAGTTAGGTGCCGACTTGGGAGAAACAGAACGCCTGCGGACTAGGTGCAATATTCGGTTTTTAGAGGAAGCAGAGGTCCTGCCGGTAAGTAAAACCAAAATGCCGGCTACTCGAGCTCCTCCATCGGGACCCATCAGGGTATCCCGAAAACAAATGTTTAATGATTTAATTCGGGCTGGGGTCCAATTTGCTAAGATCGACCGCCAGCCCAACCACGTCCTTCTCCAGCTCTGGAGACAACTAAAGGACAATCAAAAATTCCAGAGCTACCCTAAGAAATCAAGGGTAAGAGCTATAGAGAGCGTACCAACAACAACATGGAACCTAGAAGATTTTATTATTCCAAACAGGAAAAAGAAGCCACCTCAGGTGTCTCGGGCCACAATGCCTGAGCCGTCAGAAGCAAAAGAACTGGCCCTAGCACAATTCATGGCATGACAAGGGGTGTTAGTCCCCGTAGGGCCTCCAGACGGGACCGGAGGCCCTATGTAGAATTAACGATTTATTGGTCCCGAAAAAATATTCAGAGAGTGATGGCATTGGTAGACATGGGAGCAGAAACATCAATTATCTATGGAGATCCAAGGAAATTTGATGGCGACAGAGTGATGATTGGTGGTTTTGGGGGACAGAATTCCTGTCACCCAAACACGGTTCAAACTGGGGGTTGGGTGTCTCCCACCCCGGGAGTACAAGGTGCCTATTGCCCCAGTCCAAGAATACATCCTGGGCGTAGACATTCTATGGGGTCTGGCTCTCCAAACAACTGTGGGAGAGTTCAGACTTCGACAGAGATGTATCAGTGTCCGGGCGGTGCAGGCAATATTAAGAGGCCATGCAAAACATGGGCCTGTTTGCCTGCCGAAACCGCGCCGGATTACTAACGTCAGACAGTATAGACTCCCGGGTGGGCAAGATGAAATATCGAGAACGGTGCAGGAATTAGAAAAAGTGGGCATTATAAGACCTGCACACAGCCCGTATAACTCCCCCATATGGCCGGTGCGAAAGTCGGATGGCACATGGAGGATGACAGTAGATTACAGAGAATTAAATAAGGTCACGCCCCCTATTCATGCAGCTGTACCCAATATTGCCTCCCTAATGGACACATTGAGTAGGGAGATAAAAACCTATCATTGTGTCCTAGATCTAGCAAATGCATTCTTCAGCATCCCAATTGCTGAGGAATCGCAAGATCAGTTTGCGTTTACGTGGGGAGGCAGGCAGTGGACCTTTCAGGTCCTGCCACAGGGGTACGTGCATTCACCAACGTATTGTCACAATCTAGTGGCGCGTGACCTGGCTGATTGGACAAAACCTGATGATGTTAACCTATATCATTATATTGATGATCTCCTGTTGACATCCGACTCACTGGAGGCAGTAGGACAGGCAGCAGATTCATTAACTGCCTATTTACAACAGAGGGGATGGGCTATAAATCCCCAAAAGGTGCAAGGTCCAGGCCTGTCCGTAAAATTCCTGGGGGTGGTTTGGTCAGGAAAGACCAAAGTGCTACCCAGTGCTGTTACAGATAAGGTTCAGGCGTTCCCAGTCCCTACAACATCAAAGCAGCTGCAAGAGTTTCTGGGTATATTGGGTTATTGGCGTTCCTTTATACCTCACCTAGCGCAGCTGCTAAGGCCACTATACAGACTCACAAAAAAGGGGCAGCTATGGGACTGGGGGAAAACTGAACAGGATGCTTTCCAACGAGCAAAACTGGCAGTTAAACAAGCCCAGGCATTGGGTATATTCGATCCTACCCTCCCAGCCGAGTTGGACGTTCATGTTACTCAAGACGGCTTCGGTTGGGGCCTGTGGCAGCGCCAGAGTTCTGTTCGGACCCCCATTGGTTTCTGGTCTCAGGTTTGGCACGGAGCAGAAGAAAGATACAGTATGATTGAAAAACAGTTATTGGCTGCCTATTCGGCATTACAGGCAGTAGAGCCAATAACTCAAACAGCTGCAGTTATAGTCAAGACCACTCTGCCAATTCAGGGGTGGGTGAAGGATCTGACCCACCTTCCTAAGACAGGGGTGGCCCAAGCACAAACAGTGGCACGATGGGTCGCCTATCTCAGCCAAAGGAGCAGTCTGTCTTCATCCCCCTTGAAAGAAGAACTTCAGAAGATCCTAGGCCCAGTTACGTATCACAGTGATGCACCAAAAGAAATACTGGTCGCTCCACCAGAGAAGAGTCCCGTTCAGGAGGGAAAATATCCTATCCCTGAAGATGCCTGGTACACAGATGGGTCCAGCAAGGGCAACCCGAGCAAGTGGAGAGCAATAGCGTACCAACCTTCCACCGAGACAATCTGGTTCGATGAGGGGGATGGTCAGAGCAGCCAATGGGCAGAACTGCGAGCCGTGTGGATGGTTATAACCAAGGAACCCGGTGATGGTATCCTGAACATCCAACAGATAGTTGGGCTGTGTACCGGGGGCTCACTCTTTGCATTGCACAGTGGGCCACCCAGGAATGGACTATCCATGCCCAACCAATCTGGGGCAAAGACATGTGGTTAGATATATGGAATACGGTCAAACACAGGACTGTACGTGTCTACCATGTTTCTGGTCATCAGCCCCTACAGTCACCGGGAAACGATGAAGCCGACACACTGGCCCGAGTTTGATGGATTGAGAATTCACCATCTGAGAACATCGCCCGCTGGTTACATCAGAAGCTACGGCATGCTGGACAAAAGACAATGTGGGCAGCTGCTAAAGCATGGGGACTGCCCATACAACTATCTGATATCGTCCAGGCATGCCAGGATTGTGACACTTGCTCCAAGATGAGACCAAGATCGTTGCTCGAAACAACAGCCCATCTTGCTAGGGGACACAATCCTCTCCAGCGATGGCAGGTCGATTACATGGGGCCCCTTCCTCGTTCCGAAGGGGCAAGATACGCCCTGACCTGTGTTGACACTGCAAGTGGGCTACTGCAGGCCTATCCAGTACCGAAAGCAAACCAGGCATATACCATCAAGGCACTCACTAAACTGATGTCTGCCTACGGGACACCTCAAGTCATCGAGAGCGACCAAGGGACTCATTTTACTGGTGCAACGATACAGCGCTGGGCAGAAGAACATAACATCGAATGGCGATTCCACCTGCCATATAATCCAACAGGGGCAGGCCTCATCGAACGTTATAACGGTATTCTTAAGGCTGCCCTGAAGACAGACTCCCAGTCCTTGCAGGGGTGGACAAAAAGACTGTATGAAACCCTGCGGGGCCTGAATGAAAGACCTCGAGACGGCAGACCCAGTGCTCTGAGAATGTTGCAGACGACATGGGCCACCCCGCTTAGGATCCAAATTACGGGCACTGATCATCAGGTAAGACCCCAGATTGGTAATGAAAACAATCTTCTGCTCCCTGCCCCTGAAAACTTAGAGCCAGGTACCCATAAAATAAAATGGCCCTGGAAGGTGCAGGTAGGACCCAAGTGGTGTGGCCTCCTTGCACCTTGGGGGAGACTATTGGAGGTGGGAGGCTCAGTAGTCCCTCCAGTAATAGGTACATGGCCTACTGATATTGTGGTCAACACTCCAATCTTTATCGCTAAAGGGACCCCCATCATGTCCCTGTGGCAGATCAGGACACCTCCTTTGGTGCCTGATATCGTTATGCAGCCGCAGATATCCGGCCAAAAGGTGTGGTACAGGCGGCCAGGACGTGCCCCAGTACAAGCGGAAGTGTTGACCCAAGACAGAAATACGGCCTGTATCTTGCCCTGGAGAGCAGACCTTCCCCTCCTGGTACCTGTAAAACATCTGTATTACTCCCCGTGAATCTGTGAGCCTTCAGGACCACCGGAAGGAACAAAATGCCATCAAGCGTTCCAGTGTTGCTGTCAGATCACGTACAACACCCGGTGATGATCTGCATGGAACTGATGGAACGTAGAATGGACTTGCACCTCAGGACCTCATGCCTCCAGTCACATCATCGAGCACTGGCCCATAGAAGAATATAGACATCCACTAATCATCACTTGTCTTGAACTGTACCAACACACGTCGCGATAAAATTGTATAAGCGTCGCGATATACCGGATCTCTGTATTAGGGAAAGCTTACCCTTTAGTTAACCTGATCATTGGTTCACGCCGTGAAGGGGTGGAGTGTATGGGAACTGCTGAGTCACGGCCTGAACCTCTGATTGATCACCTGAGGTGAGCCTTGAGTCAGCCAGAGGAGCACAGGTGAAGGCAATTCACCTGTGCTGCCGGAAGGGGTGGAGCCAGGCTGCACCCCTCCTGGACCTATTGAAGAGCTGGCTACCAGAGGGGAAGGATCTCTTCTGGAGATCCCCTCTTTTGGTATCTTCTGGTGAGCTCAACCCAAGGGTAAGCTCTTCCACTTATTCTCTTTTGTGATCCTTGTTTGCTTTGCCTTACTCTTTTGATTATATTGCGATTATAGCATCTTGGTTATACAGTTGGGGACCCGTTTCCCTTTTCCGGAGGCACGGATCCGCGGATCCCTCCGCCCCGCTGGTCACGGAACCGGGCCGAACCAGCCCGGAAATCGCTGACAGTTTGGTTGGGGGGGGAGGTGGCAGCGTCCCGAGGGCTGGCACTCAGCGGTGCTGCACTCGGGCTGCCGGGGCTCCGTGCTGAGGACCCGTGGGGCGGTGGGACCGGGAGGGGCGGTGGGACCGGGGGGATGAAGGGACGGCGGGGAACGAGGGGCTGTCCTTACAAAAGCGAGACGCCACTCGGCTGCTGAAGGTGACCTCGGAATGAGTTTTATTTACCAAAGGCGCCAGGAGGTCGGAGAGAACCGGTCCGAATGTAGAGAGAAGTTGGACCGAGGCCGCCAGGGAGGCTGTCAGGCATCGGATGGGTGACGTGGTGGGCGAGCCGGGAATGGATCCCCCGAGTTCCTCGGCCAGTGGCGAAAGGGAGCGTGTCGCATGTGGCCAGGAGGTAGGGCCTGAAAGGGGTCGGAGCTTGGAGAACGTCCACAGCAATTTCTGTCTGTAGGCCGTCCCTTGAGTCCAAAAGGGAAATGTGTTCCGAACCCCTCCATCACCTCCTTGAGCATCCAAGCGAGTCCGAACATCGCGGTGGGGCTGGGGGGGCTGGGAGGTGCCTTCCGACCCAACTCAGGTGCTGAGATCCTGTGATTGATGAAGAAATGCTTCTGTGCGTCACAGGGAGACCCGAGGCTGAACTGTGGCCGGCCCTCCTCTCGGGTCCAGAGTGGGGAGCACAAAATCGCCCTCCATGCCCCCAGCTGCTGGGCGTGCCCTGCTCATGGGCCGGCTGAGCCCCTGCCCTCTGTGACATCACAGCTGCCCTCTGTGACATCACAGCCCGCCAAGGGCTGCAGCTGGCAGAGCCCCAGTGGGCTCAGAGCTTTTGGGATCGTGGTGCTGAGAGGACGTGCCGCTTCCAGGGCTCACCTTCGCTGCGATGGCGAGGAGAAAGGCTGCGACCGCAAGGCGCCCCAGGGCACCTAAGTGCCCCGCAGGGAGCCGGGCTGTCGGCGAGGGCCAGCAGGTCCCCGCTGGGGACACATCAGCGCAGGGGCAGAGGTACGAGGTGGGGGGAACCGGCCGGCGGCATCGGGCCGGGGGCAAGCGCGCACACAGCCCTCGGTGGCCCGGGGAGCGGGGCAGCCGGGGGAAGCCTCTGGTTTGACCCTCACTGCAGCCGGGACGGCGCCGGGGGGCAGCCCAAGGCCCGTCCTCTGGGAGGGCCTCTGCGGAGGCTGCTGCCGCCTGCCTCGGCTCTCACACGGTGGGACCGGTGCTCAACCAGGTTCTTTCCTCCCGCAGAAGCCTCTGTGAGCCGGCGGAAGGGAGCGGGCCTTTACCAGCATCAGGTCCTGCCTCCGCTGGCCAACAGCGTTCAGTGTGGCGTGAAGCAGCCAAAAGAATTGCAAGACGCCTGGCTGCTGCTGCTTCACAGCACAAGATGAACCGCGCCAGAGTGTTCGTCGCACTGTCTCTGCTGCTTCTTGGTGAGTCCCGATGAGCAAACATCCCGCAGCGACCACGGGGCTGTGCTGGATGAGGTCCGTGTGAGCAGAGGCCTTCAGAGGCACTGGAGCACCAGCGCGGCACTTCTGCCTTCCTATCCTGGCCGCCTGCTTGCTCCACAGCTGCTCTCCACCACTGGGTCCCACTCAGCCCGAGAGCTGCTGCGGTCCCCCCAGCGTTAGGATGCGGACCGAGGAGGACCCCACGGCCCCGGTGCCGCTTCTCGAGGACATCCTCGAGTCGGCCTTGCTTTGGCCTCCCTGTAGGGCTGGCATTCTGCCCGCCACGCTGCTTTCGGTGCCGCCGGGTGCAGCCAGGGGAAATGGGAGCAGCGCTGGGGCACCGAGCTGCACCACGGGGCCGCGGGGCTGCAGTGCCCTGAAGGCCGTGGGCAGAGACGTGTCCTCAGCCCGCACCATTCCCAACATCCTCCGCCCACCGGCGGCTTCCCAGGCTCCAAGGAAAAGCCAGCATGGGCACAGCACCAGCAGCAACCCCTGCGCTGACAACCTTCTCTCTGTCTTTCCAGTTGCAGTCGCTACCCAGGTGTATTTCACTGTGTCTTTGTGGAGATTCCAGAAAATACAGAGAGACACGGAGGCACAGGTCAGTGGCCGTGGGCTCGGACATCCTTCCTCAGTCGTGGCCCCTCGTGCCGGCCAGCACGGAGCTCACAGCCCTCGGGACGCGGCTGGCCTTGCGTGTCAGGCCTCCGGGTGCTGGCAGTCACGCTGAGCTGCGCGCTGACGTGGCCGCGTCCTGACATGGTTTCTTGTCCTTCCAGCGGATGCTGTCTGAGCTGAGAGCACGGCAGGAGTGCTATCAGACGCCGGACTGGGCACGGAAGAGCATTGGTGAGGACACAGGCAGGCAAGCCCTGCTCCCCTCAGCTCCTCCACGTCCGCTGCCTCTCGCACTCATCTCCTCCCCATCGTTACAGGTGCTACCATCGACCTGCACAGAACTTCTCCTACCTACACATTTAAGTGCTGGTTTTGCTGGCTCCACAGTTTCATCGTCCCCGTGAATCCTCCGGATACCATCCTGCAGGTATCGTGGCGGCCATCAGCAGCGCTGCTTGCACCCCTCGCTCCCCCTCGGGGGTCTCCCCTCAGGCCCGGCGCGTTGCTCAAGCCATGAAGCCCAAGGTCCGATATGGGGCCGGGCGTGCTGGAAATCGGTGCTTCCCCTCACCTGAGCTGAAGCGCTGTGTGTGTGGGGCCCACGCTCCTCAGTCCCAGCCGGGTGAGAGATCTCCTCCCCGCCGACACCGCAGTGCCACAGCCATCCCAGCTGTCCCTCGGTGGGCAGAGCTGGGGGCCGGCGGAGCAGTGCTGGAGAGAGACGGTCCCACTGCGACGCTTTCCCAGCCGCCATCTTCCCCTTGGCGGTGACACTGAGAGCCCCTTTGTTGGGCGGGGAATTCAGGCCCAGTGCTTCTGCCCCATTCCTCACACGTGAGCCACTCTCAAGCACAAGTACGGCCCGCAGACGCTTGCTGCCTTTGCCCTTAGCTGAACCAGGAGTGCGCTGGCCCCAGCGCTCTCTCCTGATCCTCTGCTCTCCCATTCTGTTTGCAGCCGGGCGATTCACCAGGACAGTGCTGGCCCATAGAGGGACATCAGGGCCAGGTGGTCATCGGGTTGCCAGCTGAAATCCTGCCCTCTTGTGTCATTCTGGAACACGTTGACCCAGGGCTGACTCCAGCTGCCTCCCCCAGCAGTGCCCCGAAAGAATTTGCTGTTTTTGTAAGTCACTGCTTTGCTCTTTTGCCTGGGATCTGGGCACAGCACAGTGCCGGAGCAGGGACTGGCTTGCTTTTGGGCATCCTCAGAGCCCTGTGTCCCGCCGCCTGCCGAGCACTGCAGTGCCCCAAGGGGATGTTTCCTAAGCTGGAGAGCCGGCATCCTTCTTAAGCCTTGCTCGGCAAGCATCTCGGGCTTCCTGAGCAAACCTCGAGGCCGAGACTGAGCTCCAGCGGAAGCAGGGCCGGGCTGCTGCCCGAGCCCCGGGGCAGGGGGGTGGGCAGCCCCGTGCTGACACAGCGCACGGCTTTGCTCTTGGTGCACGAATCTGAGCGTCCATCCTTGTGCTTTGCTTGCAAGGGGCTGGATGTGGACAGCGAAGAGGAGGTTCCGCTCGGGTCGTTCACCTTCGATGTGCAGAAGGCATTCTTAGACATCTTCCTGCTCCAGGTAGGACAGGGGCAGCACGCCAGGGAGGACGCCTGCTCCCTGCCCCTCCCTGTGCTCCCACAGGCCTGCAACTGGAGCCCTCCGGCTGCACAGCCACGCTCCTCTCGCTGTCTGGAGCTGCTGAGCAACAGGAGCAACTGGCAGGGGCGAGCCGTGGAGCACAGGGTGGGAATTGGAACCCCAGCAATTTCTTTGTTCCTCCCCATTTCCTTTGCAGAATCATCCTGCCAGAGCCTTTCGCCACATCAAGGTTCTGGTGCAGAGCAACTGGGGACATCCAGAATACACCTGCATTTACCGAGTGCAGGTGCTTGGGAAGATGGTGAAAAAACTGACCGTCTGAAATTGGACTTGGAAGATCCGAAATTGAACGTGGAAGATCTGAAACTGGACTTGGAAGACCTGAAATTGGCATTTGTCAGATCTGGAATTGGACTTGGAAGATCTGAAATTGGATTTGGAAGACCTGAAATTGGCATTTGTCAGATCTGAAATTGGACTTGGAAGATCTGAAATTGGACTTGGAAGATCTGAAATTGAACATGGAAGATCTGAAATTGGCATTTGTCAGATCTGAAATTGGCATTTGTAAGACCTGAAATTGGACTTGGAAGATCTGAAATTGGACTTATTGACCAAAAAATAAAAACATCAACATCATCTCGAACCGCGTCTGTGTTGAGATGGGGCGCAGCTCCGTGGGGGGGGCAGCTCCTCATTCCTCTCCAGCCTCCCAAAGCCCTGCGCCGGGCTGGCCGGTGCTCCCCTGACAGCGACACGGCGAGCGCTCAGCAACAGCCGGGCTGAGGCACAGAGCCAGGCGGAGGGGCCGCAGCCTTTCTGGGCTGACACGGGCAGCCGGACGGAGCTCCGAGGAGCCACCGAGCCGCCCAGAGCTCTGGCTGCGGGGAACTGCGGGATCTCCAGGCCGCAGTTATTGGGAGGAAAGCACGACATTCTCACTCTGATTAGCAAAAGAGCTCGGGAGACGTAAACAAGTTCAGCAGACACGGAGGGAGAAAACCCACACAGTGTAACTGTTCATGCCAGACACACCCTGCCACCATAAAAACCGCCATTGGGCCCCGCACAGCCCCGCAGAACCGCACGCAGCCCCTCAGAGCCCCACAGAACTCCACACGGCCCCACACAGCCCCGCTGAAGCCCGCACAGCCTCGCACGGCCTCGCACAGCCTGGCACGGCCTCGAGGGCGCGGCGCGGCGCCGGGACGCCGAGCTTCATGGAGCGCCGCCCTCAGCCGAGCCGAAGCCGCGGCCTCTCCGCTTCTTGGCCTTTTCCTTCAGCTTATGGAAGCTCTCTGCGGAAAGACGGCCGGTCAGGGCCCGGCAGCCCGACCGGGGGCGGGGCGGGGCGTTCCGATGAGCGGGAAGCGGGAGCAGAGCCGCACCGCCCGCCCGCCCGCCGGGCCTCGGCCGCCCTCACCGTCGCCGTCCTCGCCCATGGCGAACTCCTCGCCGCTCGGCTCGCGCAGACCCACAGCGTCCGCCATCTCGCCGCGCTCCCCACAGCCGCCTTGCGGGGCACGACGAGAAACACGCGGGAAGCGGAGTGGGGCCTCGCGCCAGAAATGCGTCCGCGTAGCGCACGGGCCGCGGGGGGCCGCCATCTTGGGAGGACGCAGGCGGACGGACGGGGGCGGCGTAGCGCGCGGCGCCATCTTGGGGACGGCAAAGCGGCCACAGAAACGGAGGCGCCCCGTAGAAATCCCACGGAGCTGAGCACGAAAGCGCACTCACACCCCATAGATAGCCCACAGACACCCCAAGGAACGGTGGCTCACGCACACGCAAACACACAGACCCCACGGGTGCCCATGGATGTCCCACGGATACCCCATAGGTGCCCCACAGATAGCCCATGGATACCCCGTGGACACGGAAAGCAGGCGGCTCCGTGCCGCGTCGGGTGCTGGAAGCGCAGCTCTGCTCCCTGCTCCTCCCGGCGCTCACAGGAGACTGCAGAGCTCAGACAGCACCGTGCAGCCCCCCCGGCCCCCCGGTCCGGCCCTGGTGCTGCGGGGGGAGTCCGGGGCTGTTTGCAGCGCTATCACTGCGGGGATGCAGGGTGGGAGCGCGGGGGGCTGGCGGAGCTTTGGTGCTGGGGAAGCGCAGCGTTGCGGTTTGCAGGAGGTTCCTCCTGCCATGGTTTGACGATGTTTGGCTGTCAGTATTCCACACCATAACATCACGTCATGCACTGGGGGGTTTGACTTCCGATGCTCCAGTTCGGAATGTTTGTCCGACGGAGAAGAACTGCATTTCCCCAGGAGGCTTTGCGGTCAGCGAGGAGACAGAACTCTGGGCAAGGTCACCTGACGCTTCTTCTCCGTCTGCGCTTCGCCGTCTGCTTTTCTTCACTGCTCAACTGGGCTGCGCTTCTCACCTCAGCGCTGTGTGAGGCCTATCTGCCATTCAGACACACTCTCTCTCTCTCATCATACTTTGCTAATACGATATTTACTAAGTTAGTTTGTTCCACCTCAGATTATTGCCACAGTTGTCAATCATGTTGGGGACCCATTTCCCTTTTCCAGAGGCACGGATCCGCGGATCCCTCCGCCCCGCTGGTCACGGAACCGGGCCGAACCAGCCCGGAAATCGCTGACAGTTTGGTTGGGGGGGGAGGTGGCAGCGTCCCGAGGGCTGGCACTCAGCAGTGCTTCACTCGGGCTGCCGGGGCTCCGTGCTGAGGACCCGTGGGGCGGTTGGACCGGGAGGGGCGGTGGGTCCCGGGGGTATGAAGGGACGGCGGGGAACGAGGGGCTGTCCTTACAAAAGCGAGACGCCACTCGGCTGCTGAAGGTGACCTCGGAATGAGTTTTATTTACCAAAGGCGCCAGGAGGTCGGAGAGAACCGGTCCGAATGTAGAGAGAAGTTGGACTGAGGCCGCCAGGGAGGCTGTCAGGCATCGGATGGGTGACGTGGTGGGCGAGCCGGGAATGGATCCCCCGAGTTCCTCGGCCAGTGGGGAAAGGGAGCGTGTCGCATGTGGCCAGGAGGTAGGGCCTGAAAGGGGTCGGAGCTTGGAGAACGTCCACAGCAATTTCTGTCTGTAGGCCGTCCCTTGAGTCCAAAAGGGAAACGTGTTCCGAACCCCTCCATCACCTCCTTGAGCATCCAAGCGAGTCTGAACATCGCGGTGGGGCTGGGGGGGCTGGGAGGTGCCTTCCGACCCAACTCAGGTGCTGAGATCCTGTGATTTGATGAAGAAATGCTTCTGTGCGTCACAGGGAGACCCGAGGCTGAACTGTGGCCGGCCCTCCTCTCGGGTCCAGAGTGGGGAGCACAAAATCGCCCTCCATGCCCCCAGCTGCTGGGCGTGCCCTGCTCATGGGCCGGCTGTGCCCCTGCCCTCGGTGACATCACAGCTGCCCTCTGTGACATCACAGCTGCCCTCTGTGACATCACAGCCCGCCAAGGGCTGCAGCTGGCAGAGCCCCAGTGGGCTCAGAGCTTTTGGGATCGTGGTGCTGAGAGGACGTGCCGCTTCCAGGGCTCACCTTCGCTGCGATGGCGAGGAGAAAGGCTGCGACCGCAAGGCGCCCCAGGGCACCTAAGTGCCCCGCAGGGAGCCGGGCTGTCGGCGAGGGCCAGCAGGTCCCCGCTGGGGACACATCAGCACAGGGGCAGAGGTACGAGGTGGGGGGAACCGGCCGGCGGCATCGGGCCGGGGGCAAGCGAGCACACAGCCCTCGGTGGCCCGGGGAGCGGGGCAGCCGGGGGAAGCCTCTGGTTTGACCCTCACTGCAGCCGGGACGGCGCCGGGGGGCAGCCCAAGGCCCGTCCTCTGGGAGGGCCTCTGCGGAGGCTGCTGCCGCCTGCCTCGGCTCTCACACGGTGGGACCGGTGCTCAACCAGGTTCTTTCCTCCTGCAGAAGCCTCTGTGAGCCGGCGGAAGGGAGCGGGCCTTTACCAGCATCAGGTCCTGCCTCTGCTGGCCAACAGCGTTCAGTGTGGCGTGAAGCAGCCAAAAGAGCTGCAAGACGCCTGGCTGCTGCTGCTTCACAGCACAAGATGAACCGCGCCAGAGTGTTCGTCGCACTGTCTCTGCTGCTTCTTGGTGAGTCCCGATGAGCAAACATCCCGCAGCGACCACGGGGCTGTGCTGGATGAGGTCCGTGTGAGCAGAGGCCTTCAGAGGCACTGGAGCACCAGCGCGGCACTTCTGCCTTCCTATCCTGGCCGCCTGCTTGCTCCACAGCTGCTCTCCACCACTGGGTCCCACTCAGCCCGAGAGCTGCTGCGGTCCCCCCAGCGTTAGGATGCGGACCGAGGAGGACCCCACGGCCCCGGTGCCGCTTCTCGAGGACATCCTCGAGTCGGCCTTGCTTTGGCCTCCCTGTAGGGCTGGCATTCTGCCCGCCACGCTGCTTTCGGTGCCGCCGGGTGCAGCCAGGGGAAATGGGAGCAGCGCTGGGGCACCGAGCTGCACCACGGGGCCGCGGGGCTGCAGTGCCCTGAAGGCCGTGGGCAGAGACGTGTCCTCAGCCCGCACCATTCCCAACATCCTCCACCCACCGGCGGCTTCCCAGGCTCCAAGGAAAAGCCAGCATGAGCTCAGCACCAGCAGCAACCCCTGCGCTGACAACCTTCTCTCTGTCTTTCCAGTTGCAGTCGCTACCCAGGTGTATTTCACTGTGTCTTTGTGGAGATTCCAGAAAATACAGAGAGACACGGAGGCACAGGTCAGTGGCCGTGGGCTCAGACATCCTTCCTCAGTCCTGGCCCCTCGTGCCGGCCAGCACGGAGCTCACAGCCCTCGGGACGCGGCTGGCCTTGCGTGTCAGGCCTCCGGGTGCTGGCAGTCACGCTGAGCTGCGCGCTGACGTGGCCGCGTCCTGACATGGTTTCTTGTCCTTCCAGCGGATGCTGTCTGAGCTGAGAGCACGGCAGGAGTGCTATCAGACGCCGGACTGGGCACGGAAGAGCATTGGTGAGGACACAGGCAGGCAAGCCCTGCTCCCCTCAGCTCCTCCAACGTCTGCTGCCTCTCGCACTCATCTCCTCCCCATCGTTACAGGTGCTACCATCGACCTGCACAGAACTTCTCCTACCTACACATTTAAGTGCTGGTTTTGCTGGCTCCACAGTTTCATCGTCCCCGTGAATCCTCCGGA
Organism: Lagopus muta; assembly: GCF_023343835.1. Taxonomy (NCBI): domain Eukaryota; kingdom Metazoa; phylum Chordata; class Aves; order Galliformes; family Phasianidae; genus Lagopus; species Lagopus muta. The sequence goes on from NC_064461.1 coordinate 2,477,014, forward strand.
TACCATCCTGCAGGTATCGTGGCGGCCATCAGCAGCGCTGCTTGCACCCCTCGCTCCCCCTCGGGGGTCTCCCCTCAGGCCCGGCGCGTTGCTCAAGCCGTGAAGCCCAAGGTCCGATACGGGGCCGGGCGTGCTGGAAATCGGTGCTTCCCCTCACCTGAGCTGAAGCGCTGTGTGTGTGGGGCCCACGCTCCTCAGTCCCAGCCGGGTGAGAGATCTCCTCCCCGCCGACACCGCAGTGCCACAGCCATCCCAGCTGTCCCTCGGTGGGCAGAGCTGGGGGCCGGCGGAGCAGTGCTGGAGAGAGACGGTCCCACTGCGACGCTTTCCCAGCCGCCATCTTCCCCTTGGCGGTGACACTGAGAGCCCCTTTGTCGGGCGGGGAATTCAGGCCCAGTGCTTCTGCCCCATTCCTCACACGTGAGCCACTCTCAAGCACAAGTACGGCCCGCAGACGCTTGCTGCCTTTGCCCTTAGCTGAACCAGGAGTGCGGTGGCCCCAGCGCTCTCTCCTGATCCTCTGCTCTCCCATTCTGTTTGCAGCCGGGCGATTCACCAGGACAGTGCTGGCCCATGGAGGGACATCAGGGCCAGGTGGTCATCGGGTTGCCAGCTGAAATCCTGCCCTCTTGTGTCATTCTGGAACACGTTGAGCCAGGGCTGACTCCAGCTGCCTCCCCCAGCAGTGCCCCGAAAGAATTTGCTGTTTTTGTAAGTCACTGCTTTGCTCTTTTGCCTGGGATCTGGGCACAGCACAGTGCCGGAGCAGGGACTGGCTTGCTTTTGGGCATCCTCAGAGCCCTGTGTCCCGCCGCCTGCCGAGCACTGCAGTGCCCCAAGGGGATGTTTCCTAAGCTGGAGAGCCGGCATCCTTCTTAAGCCTTGCTCGGCAAGCATCTCGGGCTTCCTGAGCAAACCTCGAGGCCGAGACTGAGCTCCAGCGGAAGCAGGGCCGGGCTGCTGCCCGAGCCCCGGGGCAGGGGGGTGGGCAGCCCCGTGCTGACACAGCGCACGGCTTTGCTCTTGGTGCACGAATCTGAGCGTCCATCCTTGTGCTTTGCTTGCAAGGGGCTGGATGTGGACAGCGAAGAGGAGGTTCCGCTCGGGTCGTTCACCTTCGATGTGCAGAAGGCATTCTTAGACATCTTCCTGCTCCAGGTAGGACAGGGGCAGCACGCCAGGGAGGACGCCTGCTCCCTGCCCCTCCCTGTGCTCCCACAGGCCTGCAACTGGAGCCCTCCAGCTGCACAGCCACGCTCCTCTCGCTGTCTGGAGCTGCTGAGCAACAGGAGCAACTGGCAGGGGCGAGCCGTGGAGCACAGGGTGGGAATTGGAACCCCAGCAATTTCTTTGTTCCTCCCCCTTTCCTTTGCAGAATCATCCTGCCAGAGCCTTTCGCCACATCAAGGTTCTGGTGCAGAGCAACTGGGGACATCCAGAATACACCTGCATTTACCGAGTGCAGGTGCTTGGGAAGATGGTGAAAAAACTGACCGTCTGAAATTGGACTTGGAAGATCCGAAATTGAACGTGGAAGATCTGAAATTGGCATTTGTCAGATCTGAAATTGGACTTGGAAGACCTGAAATTGGACTTGGAAGACCTGAAATTGGCATTTGTAAGATCTGAAATTGGCATTTCTCAGATCTGGAATTGGACTTGGAAGATCTGAAATTGGCATTTGTAAGATCTGAAATTGGCATTTGTCAGATCTGAAATTGGACTTATTGACCAAAAAATAAAAACATCAACATCATCTCGAACCGCGTCTGTGTTGAGATGGGGCGCAGCTCCGTGGGGGGGGCAGCTCCTCATTCCTCTCCAGCCTCCCAAAGCCCTGCGCCGGGCTGGCCGGTGCTCCCCTGACAGCGACACGGCGAGCGCTCAGCAACAGCCGGGCTGAGGCACAGAGCCAGGCGGAGGGGCCGCAGCCTTTCTGGGCTGACACGGGCAGCCGGACGGAGCTCCGAGGAGCCACCGAGCCGCCCAGAGCTCTGGCTGCGGGGAACTGCGGGATCTCCAGGCCGCAGTTATTGGGAGGAAATCACGACATTCTCACTCTGATTAGCAAAAGAGCTCGGGAGACGTAAACAAGTTCAGCAGACACGGAGCGAGAAAACCCAGAGAGTGTAACTGTTCATGCCAGACACACCCTGCCAACATAAAAACCGCCTTTGGGCCCCGCACAGCCCCGCAGAACCGCACGCAGCCCCTCAGAGCCCCACAGAACTCCACACGGCCCCACAAAGCCCCGCTGAAGCCCGCACAGCCTCGCACGGCCTCGCACAGCCTGGCACGGCCTCGAGGGCTCGGCGCCGGGACGCCGAGCTTCACGGAGCGCCGCCCTCAGCCGAGCCGAAGCCGCGGCCTCTCCGCTTCTTGGCCTTTTCCTTCAGCTTATGGAAGCTCTCTGCGGAAAGACGGCCGGTCAGGGCCCGGCAGCCCGACCGGGGCCGGGGCCCGACCGGGGGCGCGGCGCGGCGTTCCTGGGAGCGGGGAGCAGAGCCGCACCGCCCGCCCGCCCGCCGGGCCTCGGCCGGCCTCACCGTCGCCGTCCTCGTCCATGGCGAACTCCTCGCCGCTCGGCTCACAGCGGCGCCATCTCGCCGCGCTCCCCACAGCCGCCTTGCGGGGCACGACGAGAAACGCGCGGGAAGCGGAGTGGGGCCTCGCGCCAGAAATGCGTCGGCGTAGCGCACGGGCCGCGGGGCGCCGCCATCTTGGGAGGACGCAGGCGGACGGACGGGGGCGGTGTCATCTTGGGGACGCCATCTTGGGGACGGCAAAGCGGCCACAGAAACGGAGGCGCCCCGTAGAAATCCCCCAAAAGCGCACTCACACCCCATAGATAGCCCACAGACACCCCAGGGAACGGTGGCTCACACACACGCAAACACACAGACCCCACGGGTGCCCATGGATGTCCCACGGATACCCCATAGGTGCCCCACAGATAGCCCATGGATACCCCATGGACACGGAAAGCAGGCGGCTCCGTGCCGCGTCGGGTGCTGGAAGCGCAGCTCTGCTCCCTGCTCCTCCCGGCGCTCACAGGAGACTGCAGAGCTCAGACAGCACCGTGCAGCCCCCCCGGCCCCCCGGTCCGGCCCTGGTGCTGCGGGGGGAGTCCGGGGCTGTTTGCAGCGCTATCACTGCGGGGATGCAGGGTGGGAGCGCGGGGGGCTGGCGGAGCTTTGGTGCTGGGGAAGCGCAGCGTTACGGTTTGCAGGAGGTTCCTCCTGCCATGGTTTGACGATGTTTGGCTGTCAGTATTCCACACCATAACATCACGTCATGCACTGCGGGGTTTGACTTCCGATGCTCCAGTTCGGAATGTTTGTCCGACGGAGAAGAACTGCATTTCCCCAGGAGGCTTTGCGGTCAGCGAGGAGACAGAACTCTGGGCAAGGTCACCTGACGCTTCTTCTCCGTCTGCGCTTCGCCGTCTGCTTTTCTTCACCGCTCAACTGGGCTGCGCTTCTCACCTCAGCGCTGTGTGAGGCCTATCTGCCATTCAGACGCACTCTCTCTCTCTCATCATACTTTGCTAGTACGATATTTAGTAAGTTAGTTTGTTCCACCTCAGATTATTGCCACAGTTGTCAATTATGTTGGTGTATGGGAACTGCTGAGTCATGGCCTGAACCTCTGATTGATCACCTGAGGTGAGCCTTGAGTCAGCCAGAGGAGCACAGCTGAAGGCAATTCCCCTGTGCTGCCGGAAGGGGTGGAGCCAGGCTCCATCCCTCCTGGACCTATTTAAGAGCTGGCTACCAGAGGGGAAGGATCTCTTCTGGAGATCCCCTCTTTTGGTATCTTCTAGTGAGCTCAACCCAAGGGTAAGCTCTTCCACTTACTCTCTTTTGTGATCCTTGTTTGCTTTGCCTTACTCTTTTGATTATATTGCGATTATAACATCTTGGTTATACACTTGGCGAGCCAGGCAGGCTGAATATACTGAAATGGTGAAAAATATACTGATGGTGAAAAAACTGACCGTCTGAAAGTGGACTTGGAAGATCCGAAATTGAACGTGGAAGATCTGAAATTGGCATTTGTAAGACCTGAAATTGGACTTGGAAGACCTGAAATTGGCATTTGTAAGATCTGAAATTGGCAGTGGTCAGATCTGAAATTGGCATTTGTAAGATCTGAAATTGGACTTATTGACCAAAAAATAAAAACATCAACATCATCTCGAACCGCGTCTGTGTTGAGATGGGGCGCAGCTCCGTGGGGGGGGCAGCTCCTCATTCCTCTCCAGCCTCCCAAAGCCCTGCGCCGGGCTGGCCGGTGCTCCCCTGACAGCGACACGGCGAGCGCTCAGCAACAGCCGGGCTGAGGCACAGAGCCAGGCGGAGGGGCCGCAGCCTTTCTGGGCTGACACGGGCAGCCGGACGGAGCTCCGAGGAGCCACCGAGCCGCCCAGAGCTCTGGCTGCGGGGAACTGCGGGATCTCCAGGCCGCGAGAGGAAATGGGCCGGCTTGATCGCCGAGGTCCGCGGCTCGGAGCTGTCTCTGTCTCTGGCAGAACCGCCGCGACTTTTAGCGAGGTACGGGGGGATTGAATCGCTTTCCTCATCGAGGATTCCCGCGGCAACCACGCGGACACCGCTCTCAGTCGGGCTAGTCTCGCGAGAGCAGCTGACGCAGCGCGGGCGTTGCCTAGGCAGCGGCGGGAGATTTAAACGGGCGCAAACCGGAAGCGGCCCTTGATCGCCATTACAAAAAGCCCTCGAGAGGCTCCGCAGAGGAGGTTGTACAGCTCTCTCCCAGGCTGCCTTTACGTGGTGCTTTTGTAAGGTACCCCTGTCTGCACTCCCCTGCAAGGAGTCCTGTTATTGCTATTGGTGGTAAGTGCCAGGGCACTGAGTGAACCCGGCAATAGTGTGAGGGTAGGGGGCAGCAGGGCAGGGCTGATCACTTGCACCCCTTTGGGACTTTCTTGTTGAGTCAGTGAGCCTGCTGGTAGCCATGGGTGCACCCCGGCAGAAGGCTTCAAACACAAAAACTGTGAAGAGCCATGCAGAGGTCCCAAGCATGCGCAGCAGAAAGACAGTAGCCAAGAAGACGGTCCAGAGCCAGACTGAGGTCTGGTGCATGCATAGAGGGGAGAACAAGGGTATGAAGTGTGTGGCGACTCAGACAGAGATAACATCACGAGATGCAGTGTGCAGGTCACTGGCTGTGAGGAGTGCCACAGCCTGGCCTTTGCAATGCCACAGGAAGGAGGCAGCACTTGTACAAGGTGTGAGCAATTGAACGACTTGCTCAGCCTTGTGATTAACCTGAAGGAGGAAGTGGAGAGGCTGAGAACTATAAAAGAGTGTGAGAGGGAGATTGACTGGTGGTGTCAGTCCCTCTCAACCTCAGGTTCTCGGCACACAGACGAGGCTCCTCACGGAGCACGTCCGCCCCTGCCACCTTACAAACACCTGGTAAAGGGGAACCAGGCAGCTGACAGCGTTTCAGTGAGCCCCCTGTCCTCTCTTCCCCCTAACAGCAATTTGAGAAGGGAGGAGGAGTGGAAACGGGTACCTGCTCGGCGGAGGGGGCATCCCCCATCCCGACCATCCCCGGCTCCCCAGGTGCCTCTGCGTAACAGGTTGGAGGCCCTGGAAGTTGAGGGGGGGACGAGTGAGAGTGCGGAGACGGGTTCACCCATGAGGTTGCCTCAGGCGAAGCGGTCGCCCCCAAGCCTCAAGACTGCTTCTACCCGTAAGGACAGGAGGGTGATTGTCATAGGCGACTCCCTTCTGCAAGGAACAGAAGGCCCTATATGCCGGCCCGACCCTACCTGCAGAGAGGTGTGCTGCCTTCCTGGAGCACAGGTCAGGGACATTTCAAAGAAAATTCCTGGGTCGATTCGGCCTTCAGATTATTACCCGCTTTTAATAATTCAGGTTGGCGGCGAGGAAGTTGATAAGGAAAGCCTGAGGTCTATCAAGAAAGACTTCAGGGGAATGGGGCGAATACTTGAAGGAGCTGGGGTGCAGGTGGTCTTTTCCTCTATGCCCGTGGTGTCAGGGAAAGGTACAGGGAGGATCCAAAATACCCAACTCTTCAATAGATGGCTTAAGAGCTGGTGCAGGCGCAAGAATTTCGGCTTTTTTGACCATGGGGCAATTTACACTGCAGCTGGCATGATGGCTGCTGATGCATGCAGCCTGTCCCTGAGGGGTAAGAGGATCTGAGCTGAAGAATTAGCAGGACTCATTGACAGGTCTTTAAACTAGGAATGAAGGGGGAAGGGGACACAATAAGGGCTACTGGAGTTGAACGGGTCATTCGAGGGCTTATACCAAACTCCGTGGACAATGATGGCAGAGTGCATAGGGAAGGACTAGGGCAGGGGGATGCTGGGGATGCTGCTGTTCTAGGGGATCCTAGATCCCTTATAAAGGTGGCGAGACGGATGGCCCGGCTGAAGTGCCTTTATACCAACGCACGCAGCCTGAGTAACAAGCAGGAGGAACTGGAAACTGTGATGCACTCTGGAAGTTATGACCTTGTTGCTATCACAGAAACATGGTGGGATGACTCCCACAATTGGGATACTGCCATCGACGGCTATAGACTCTTTAGGAGAGATAGGCGAGGTAGGAGGGGTGGGGGAGTTGCTCTCTATGTCAGAGATTGGATAAACTGTGAGGAGCTCCCTCCGAGAAGCAGTCAGGAACAGGTTGAGAGCCTGTGGGTTAGGATTAGAGATGGGACAAATATAGGTCAGCTGGTGTTAGGGGTATACTACAGACCACCTAATCAAGGGGAGGCTGTTGACGAGGCTTTCTTGCTCCAGATGCGTGAGATGTCTGGCTCACGGGCTCTTGTCCTGGTGGGGGACTTCAACCATCCGGACATCTGCTGGGAAAACCACACGGCGAGCTGCAAGAGCTCCAGAAGGCTCTTGGAATCCATTGATGATAGCTTTCTGGTTCAGGTATTGGACAGACCGACCAGAGGTGAAGCGTTGCTGGACCTGCTGCTCACCAACGCCGAGGAGATCATCAAAGGCGTCAAGGTTGGAGGCTGCCTGGGCTCCAGCGACCACAACTGGTTGAGTTTGTGATCTCAAGCAATGTGGGCCTGGCAAAGAGCAGGACCAGGACACTGAACTTCAGAAGAGCAGACTTCAAGCTACTCAATGGATTGCTGGCCAAGATCCCCTGGCGCGCTGCCCTCAAACACAAGGATGTTGAGGAGAGCTGGCGGCTCTTCAAAGATGTCCTCCTGCAAGCACAAGAGGTCTCCATTCCTCTGAATAAGAAAGTGGGCAGGCGAGGTAGGAAACCGGCATGGCTCAGCAAGGACCTGCTGAGAGAACTGAGGGCGAAGAAAGGGGTGCACAAGCTCTGGAAACAAGGCTGTGTCACCTGGGAAGAGTACAGGAATGCCGTCCGGACTTGCAGACGTGGGATCAGGGAAGCCAAGGCGCAGGCAGAACTGAACTTGGCAAGGGACGTGAAAAACAGTAAGAAAACCTTCTACAGGTACATTGCCCAGAAGAGACAGGCCAAAACGGGCGTACCTACTTTGGTAAATTTAAAAGGAGAACTGGCTTCAACAGATGAAGAGAAAGCCGAGGTGCTGAATGAGTTCTTCACCTCGGTCTTCACTGGTGGCCAGGATTCTAGTCTTTTTCACGTCCCTGAACCCTGCATCCCCAAACCTCTATGTGGGGACCGAGGAGATAAATCCCTCCCCACTGTAAGGGCAGAGCAAGTCCGAGAGTGCCTCCTTAGACTGAATGAATACAAGTCTATGGGGCCGGATGGCGTGCATCCCAGGGTCCTGAAGGAGCTGGCTGAGGTGGTTGCTGAGCCGCTCTCCATCATATTTGAGAAGTCGTGGCTGTCAGGTGAGGTCCCGGATGACTGGAGGAAGGGTCACGTCACTCCCATATACAAGAAGGGGAGCAGGGAGGAGCCGGGGAACTACAGGCCAGTGAGTCTCACCTCTGTGCCTGGGAAGATGATGGAACAGATCCTCCTGGACAACATGCTCAGTCACATAAAGAATGAGCATGTGATCCGAGACAGCCAGCACGGCTTCACCAAAGGAAGGTCATGCCTAACTAATCTTGTGGCCTTCTATGATGGAGTGACGGCATTGGTGGACGAAGGGAAGGCGACCGATGTCATTTAGCTGGACCTGAGCAAGGCCTTTGACATGGTCCCCCACCACATCCTCATCTCCAAATTGGAGGGAAGTGGATTTGATGGGTGGACGAGCCGATGGATGAGCAATTGGTTGAAAGGCCGCAGACAGAGGGTGGTGGTCAATGGCTCTATGTCCAGGTGGAGGCCGGTAACAAGTGGTGTCCCCCAAGGGTCTGTCTTGGGACCGGTGCTCTTTAACATCTTTATTAATGACATCGATGAGGGAATTGAGTGCACCCTCAGCAAGTTTGCTGACGACACCAAGCTGAGTGGTGCGGTTGATACGGCGGAAGGAAGGGATGCCATTCAGAGGGACCTCGACAGGCTGGAGGGCTGGGCTCGGGTGAACCTGATGAGGTTCAACACGGCAAAGTGCAGGGTTTTGCATTTGGGCCGGAAGAACCCCAGGCACCTGTACAGGCTGGGAGGAGTGGGCCTGGAGAGCAGCTCGGCAGAGAAGGACCTGGGGGTCCTGATGGACGAGAGACTGAACATGAGGCAGCAGTGCGCAGCTCGAAAGGCAAATGGGATCCTGGGCTCCATCAGGAGAGGGGTGGCCAGCAGGGACAGGGAGGTGATCGTCCCTCTCTACTCGGCTCTTGTGAGGCCCCATCTGGAGTACTGTGTCCAGGTGTGGAGCCCTCAGTACAAGAAAGACAGAGAGATTGTGGAAAGGGTCCAGAGGAGGGCGACTAAGATGATGAGGGGGCTGGAGCAGCTCCCCTATGAGGACAGGCTGAGGGAGTTGGGCTTGTTCAGCCTGGAGAAGAGAAGGCTGCGGGGTGACCTCATGGCAGCCTATCAATACCTGAAGGGAACCTACAGCCAGGAGGGGAGTAAACTCTTCCAAAGGGCTGACAACAGCAGGACGAGGGGAAATGGATCCAAGTTGAAGGAGGGAAGATTGAGGTTGGATGTTAGGGGGAAGTTCTTTACTAGGAGAGTGGTTGGGCCCTGGAACGGGCTGCCCAGGGAGGTTGTGGATGCCCCGTCCTTGGACGTGTTTAAGGCCAGGTTGGACGGGGTCCTGGGCAACCTGATCTGAATGTGGATGTTTGGTGGCCCTGCCAGGCAGGGGGGTTGGAACTCCATGATCCTTGGGGTCCCTTCCAACCCGGGTGATTCTGTGATTCTGTGATTCTGTGATGCGGGCCCAGCGGTCAGAGAGAGAGATGGACGCCTGGCATCGCGCAGCGACACGGGCAGAGCGACAGCCCTGCCTGCAGCCCCAGCCAGGGCCAGAGGCCAGGCTGCCCGCTTGGCGCCGCTCGCCGGCTCGGGTTGGGGCAGCGCACCGAACGCACGCAGTTGTGGCGCTCGCAGGGCCAGCTGACGGCTGCGTTTGGCCAAGTCTCTGGGGCCCGGCGCCGTGCGTGCCGCGTGCTGGAGCAGCCGGCCGACTCCGGGCTCGCCGAGCCGCTCTGCAGCTCCTTAGAGAGGTCGTGGCTGCTGGGCAAAGTCCGTGGCGACTGGAGAATGGAAACGGCGCTCTGAGGAGCCCCTCGGAGGGAAACTGCAGGCCGTGAGCCTCACCTCGGTGCCTGGGGAGTTCGCGGAGCAGATCCTCCGGGAAGAGATGCTCAGGCGCGTGCCAGACCAGCCCTCCTCACCCTCGTGTCCTCCGGGCTCCGGTGCCAAGGACACCGAGCAGCGCGCCATAGGAGGAGGAAGGGATGGCATCCAGAGAGTGGGGCTGGGGCAGGTTGCAGGAGCGTGCCCACGAGAACAGCACGAGCTTCGGCACGGCCAAGGGCACAGCGCTGCTCCTGAGTCGGGGCAATGCAAGCGTGAGCACAGAGCGGGAGAGGAACTGAGTGCCAGCCTCTGGGCCTGGGCCTCCAGAACCAAACACACATTCCCCATGGATGCCTCATGGACGCCCCGTGGATACCCCCTGGATGCCCCATAGATATGCCATAGTTGCCCCATGGATACCCATAGATGTCCCATAGATAAACTATGGATGCCCCATGGATGCCCCATGGATTCCCCATGGGTATCTCAAGAAGCAGGTGGGCTCCAGGGCTCCACCCTGCAAAAACACCCCAAAGATGTGTATCCCACAGATCCCCATAGACCCCATGGATGCCCCACACATTCCCCACAGATACCCCGAAGAACAGGGTGCCTACGAAGCCTCAGCTCCACAGCAAGGCGTGTATCCCATAGATACCCCATGGATACCCCATGGAGCAGGGTGGCACTGGGGTTCTGCCCAACAAAACCACGGGTACCCCATAGGTATCCCATAGACACCCCACAGACACCCCACAGATCCCCCACATTGGAGAGGTTTATTATATAAAAACATGGATACAAAAGGCAGCAGTTGGTGTGTGAGCAGTGATGTGTGCGGGCACTGCTATGGGGTGAGCACAGCACTGCAGTGGGGTCAGCACTGCTATGGGGTGAGCACAGCACTGCAGTGGGGCCGGCACTGCTATGGGGTGAGCACAGCACTGCAGTGGGGCCGGCACTGCTATGGGGTGAGCACAGCACTGCGGTGGGGCCAGCACTGCTATGAGGTGAGCACAGCACTGCAGTGGGGCCGGCACTGCTATGGGGTGACTGCAGCCATCCCGGAGCACCGCTGTCCCTCAGACCCCACACGACAGCAGCTGTGGTGCAAACGTTTCCCTTTCCCATCCCATGGAACGGTGGGAGCTCCTGTGGGGGGATATGGGGTGAAGGAGCTCAGCTGTGGGGTGGTGGCAGAGCGAAGGATGGGGGCTGGGTTTGGGGCCTGCAGTGCTGAGGAGAAGCCACGCAGCTCCCGCACGCATCCAAAAATTCCTCCAAAATGTCACACTGCTGTGTATATAAAAAGAGATACAAAAACCAGGGCTGGCAGGGCTGCACAACTGCAACGCTGACAGGTAAGGCAGCTCCACGCACCTCCGCCCCACAGCAGCACCAGCCCCCAGCCCAAAACCCCTCTGGGTCTGTGCCGCCGCTGTGGGGGGATGCAGCTCCTGGCCTTCGGTGCTCAGAGGGAGCTGGGATGGATCCCAGCCTCCTGCAGAGCTCAGACCTGTGGGCACACGGCAGCCCTGGGGAGGAGATGCATCCCCTGCAACACTGATACTGAGGTGTCAACAGGCTGCATCTCAAACAGCATCCCTTAAAGGCAAAAAGAGTCCAGAATTCCTATGGGGTGAGCACAGCACTGCAGTGGGGCCGGCACTGCTATGGGGTGAGCACAGCACTGCAGTAGGGCCGGCACTGCTATGGGGTGAGCACAGCACTGCGGTGGGGCCGGCACTGCTATGGGGTGAGGGAGCACAGCACTGCAGTGGGGCCGGCACTGCTATGGGGTGGGAGGGAAGGAGCTCTGCAGCAGGCAGCAGGAGGTTGAGGAGCAAGGATTAAAGTGGCATCACAAATCTGTTTGGGCTCTTTACAAAGAAAAAAAAAAGGCAAGAAATGTTTAAATTGTGCAAAAGGGCCCCCGGCAGAGGAGTGAGAGCAGCAGAGCCCTGCGGGAGGAGGGCTGACGTGGAGCTCAGCAGCCCGAGGAGTGCATGCTGCCCAGCTGCCCGGCCGCCAGCATCAGGATGTCCTTCCTCTCCTTGTGGAAGCGCAGCTCCTTCCCCGCCAGGCGAGCCTCGTCCAGCTCCCTCTCGGTGGAAGCCAGCTCACGGGACAGGGCCCCCGGGCTGCTCTGCTCCCTGCTCACCCAGTCCATGGCCATCTGCTGTCGGATGTCGTCGTCCAGAGCGCGGTGGGAGTAATGAGCCAGGACCTCCTGGTGGGGAGGACGGGGGTTTGAGGCGATGCCCGGCTCTGGGCAGCTCTGCAACGGGAGCCTTGAGGCGCGCGGCCCCTGGGAGGCCAGCAGGGATGGGGAGGCGATCGTCCCCCTCTGCTCTGCTCTCATGAGGCCCCATCTGCAGCACTGCGTCCAGGGCTGGAGCCCCAGCACAAGAAGGACAGGGAGCTGTGGGAGAGGAGCCAGAGGAGCTGGAGATGAGCAGGGGCTGCAGCACCTCTCCTATGAGGAAAGGTTGAGGGAGCTGGGCCTGTTCAGCTTGGAGAAGGGAAGGCTGCAGGGAGACCTCAGGGTGGCCTTCCAGAACTTGAGGGGAACGGATGAACAGGAGGGGGAACGGCTGTTTGTGAGGGTGGATGGTGATGGGACAAGGGGGAATGGTGTAAAACTGAGCCAGGGGAGGCTGAGGTTGGATGTAGGAGGAAGTTTTTCACACAGGTGGTGAGGCACTGTTACAGGCTGCCCAAGGGGGCTGTGGATGCCCCAGCCCTGCAGGCATTCGAGGCTGTGGCTCTCGGCAGCCTGGGCTGCTGGTTGGCGACCTGCACACAGCAGGGGTTGGAATGAGATGAGCCTTTTCAACCCAGGCCGTTCTACAAGTCAATGATTCTATGGGTCCCTACGGCACCCCATGGGTCCCTCTGGCAGCCTGGTGTGCTGGTTGGTGACCCTGCACACCGCGGGGGGTTGGCACTGATGGGCACTGTGCTCCTTTTCAACCCAGGCCACTCGATTCTGTGCCTCCACCACTCACCTGCCGTGAGCACTGCCGCTCCCGCATGGCCTTCAGGCTGCCGTTCCAGTGCAGCAGTTGGAACACCGTCATCAGCTCCTGCAATAGCAACAGCAGGCAGTGGGTGCCAGCAGCGCAGGCTGTGCTCCTCCCCAGCCCCGTGAGCTCAGCGCTGTGTGCCGTGCGCGGCCCTCTGTGGTCTGAGGGCTGTGGGGTCTGAGGGCCATTCGGGGCTCCGTAAGCAAAAGAGTTGTGAGTTAATGCGAGGATAATGAGAGACTGAGAACAGCAGCAACGCACCGGGATGTCGGCAGCCAGAAATCCCTGCAGCCCAATGGACACCAACAGCACCACTCCGTTCTGCTCTCCTTGTGGGGCTGCGCAGGCGCAGTGCTGGAGAGCCACAGCAACTGCTGAGCTGCCCCTATGGCTGGGCAGTACGGCACAACCAACACGGTGCTGCTCCTCCTGCAAGGGCCGGCCTGCCACAGCAACCGCTGCACGAAGACGGGACAGAGCTCAGCGCACAGCCATGCTCTGCATGGGCTCCTTCTGCTCCGTTACCAAAGGCCATCAGCACTACAGCATCGCCCTCGGCACCAAGGGCACCTCACCGCATGTTTTGCTGTACACCGAACGGCCGGGCTTGGAAGGGACTCCAGGCTGACGGAGCTCCAACCCCACCCTGCTGCCAACCTCCCCACGTCTCACAGCAGCCCAGGCTGCCCAGGGCCCCATCCAGCCTGGCCTCCAACCCCTCCAGGGATGGACGGGGCATCGCAGCCTCTCTGGGCAGCTGTTCAGCCCCTCACCGCTCTCCCAGCACACAACTTCCCTGAGCCCCAGCCTCCAGCTGCCCTCCCTCCGCTTCCAGCCGTTCCCTGCTCTCATCTCCCCTGCCCAAGAGCTGCCTCCCCTCCTGGCTGCAGGCTCCCTGCAGGCGCTGCAGGCTGCACTCAGCTCAGCCCCAGCTCCTCTTCTCCATGCTGAACGAGCCCAGCTCCCTCAGCCTGGCTTTGCAGGGAGCTGCTGCAGCCCCTGATCTTGCTGCAGCAGGAGGTGGCGCAAACCCAGCCAGGTGGGATGGGAGCAGCGCTCAGAGGGCAAGCTCTGTGCAATCAGCAGCACTAATCATAATGAGCAGTGAATGGTGCTCACTGAGGTCCTTCTACCTGGTCTCTCTCCTTTTGCAGGAGAGGACAAAAGCTGCACAAGGAAGGGCTGCCTGCACACCCAGCTGTGTCACCGATGGCACCGATGATGGCACTGATGGCACTACAAACACACACTGCCGTCCCACAGACACCAAACAGCTCCACATGGAGAAACCCAACGCCGGCTGCCGGCACAGCAGAGCTGGAAACCCGGAGTGGTGTTCAGAGGAGAGCCCCACTCTTATGGTGAAGGCACGGCCCAACCGTCAGCCGTACCTGGAACTCCAGCATGGATTTCCCCTTGTTGGACTCCAGCATGAAGCGGAAGGCGCCGATGCCGGTGTTGGGGTTATCAGCCTCCTCCCGGTTGCCCTGCAAAAGAGGAGAGCTGAGCTGTAAGGAACAGCAGGCACACAAGGCAGCGCCCCCAGTGCCACAACGATCCGTGAGCTGCAGAGCTGCCTGCACATCTGCTGAGTGCAGGGCAGTGAAACACAGCGCCTGCAAACAAAGCTGGCAGCAGGCAGAGGGAGAATGGGGAGGTTTTAATGCCGGGAGGCAGCAGGAGGAGCTCACACCTCAGCAGGAGGCTCCCTGCAGGTCAGGGCTTCCCTATGAGGAAAGGCTGAGGGAAGCGGGTCTGTTCAGCCTCGAGGAGGCCGAGAGGGGACCTGAGCCAGGTCTGTAAACATGGAGGTGTGGGGCAGAGCGGCGAGGCCGGGCTCTTTTCAGCAGCGTTGGAGACAGGGCGAGGGGAACGGCCAGCAACTGCAGCGCAGCAAGTCCTGCACAAACGTGCAAAGAACTGCTTTGGTGAGGTGGCGGAGCGCTGGCGCAGCTGCCCAGGGGCTGCTGGAGTCTCCTTCTCTGCAGATGCTCCAGAGCCGCCTGCACACCGACCTGTGCGACCTGCTGCAGGAACTGCTTTGGCAGGGGGTTGGACTCCGTGATCTCTGCAGCTCCCTTCCAACCCCGGTGATTCTGTGATGCCACCGTGCAGAGCCTTACGTTAAAGGATGCCAGGGCCTCCGAAACGCTCTTCTCGATGAACTCGTCCGTGATCCTCCGTGAGGGATGCTCGTTAAACACGGAGTTCATCAGCGCGATCTTAGCGGCGCTCCTCCGCGCTTCGGCCTTGGTGGGACAGAACTGAGGGGAGAAAAGTGCTGTCAGAACAGCAGGGCTGCAGCCCCACAGCAGGACAGCACCTTCCATCCTTCCATCCCACAGAGCCCTTCCATCCATCCATCCCTCCATCCATCCATCCCTCCATCCATCCGTCCATCCATCCGTCCATCCATCTGTCCGTCCATCCGTCCATTCATCCATCTGTTCATCCGTCTGTTCATCCATCCATCCATCCACCCACCATCCTTCCATCCCACAGAGCCGCAGCCCCACGCCAGCACGAGGACAGCAGGGCTGCAGCAGGTCCTCCCCCAGCCCCACACCACAGCCCCCAGGCAGCAGTGCTGCGTAACTCTGGAAGGCTCTCCGACACCCCGAAGCCATGGGGGCAGGCAGTGGAACTGTGAGCACAGCTCCGAGATGCGCCGCCCATCAGAGCCTCAGCAGAACCAAATCCCAGCAGAACCAAAGCAGATGGCAGCACATGGGCACTGTGGGCTCCTGGGCCGGGCTCTGCTACCAGAACTGATCCTTTTGGACACGGTCCTCCGGCCCAGAGCTGCACCTCACAGCACCTGCAATGGGAACAGCTGCCCAGAGAGGCTGCGATGCCCCGTCCGTCCCTGGAGGGGTTGGAGGCAAGGCTGGATGGGGCCCTGGGCAGCCTGGGCTGCTGTGAAACATGGGGAGGTTGGCAGCAGGGTGGGGTTGGAGCTCCGTCAGCCTGGAGTCCCTTCCAAGCCCGGCTGTTCTGTGATTCATTCTGTGATTCTGTGATCCAGCACTGCCAGGAGCTGCTGCGGTTCTCAGCCCTTCATATTTGGGGCAGATATTTGGGTGGGATGCTTTCCTTCTCATAGGAAGGCCGCGAGCACCAATCAAACACGCAGGTTTGTTTTCCAGTTTCGGCATTTCAAGGAGAGATTCAGGGTGCAACCCAGGACCCTGCAAGGGAACCTCAACCCACCAACCCATCCCAGCTCCACCCCACAAGTGCTGCTCATCCCAGCAGCGCTCAGGGCTGCAGCCGTACCTGGAAGCTGCCGAAGCAGCTGCCTCCAGGCAGTGTGACGTAGCAGACGTAGGGCGGGCTGCTGGCTGGGACCATCTCATACACCACCAGGGCTCCGTTCTTCAGGTCGGCCCCACGCGACTGCTTCATCTGCCAGAACTCCTGCAGGGCCTCCACCACGTTCACTGCGGGGCACAAGAAGGGCTGAGACACCAAACACGGAGGACAAAGCTGCTGTGCACGGGGATCCCCGGCACAAGAAGGACAAGGAGCTGTTGGGACGGGTCCAGGGGGCCACAGAGGCGAGCAGAGCACTGCTCCTGAGAAGGAAGGCTGAGCGAGACGGGCCTGTTCAGCTTGGAGAAGGGAAGGCTGCAGGGAGACCTCAGGGTGGCCTTTCAGAACTTGAGGGGAGCGGATGAACAGGAGGGGGGACGGCTATTTGTGAGGGTGGGTGGTGATGGGACAAGGGGGAATGGTGTAAAACTGAGCCAGGGGAGGCTGAGGTTGGATGTAGGAGGAAGTTTTTCACACAGGGTGGTGGGGCACTGTTACAGGCTGCCCAAGGGGGCTGTGGATGCCCCAGCCCTGCAGGCATCCAAGGCTGTGGCTCTTGGCAGCCTGGGCTGCTGGTTGGCGACCTGCACACAGCAGGGGTTGGAACTGATGCTCGCTGTGCTCCTTTCAACCCAGGCCACCCTACGATCCCCTATGAGGAGCTGGGATGGCACTGGTGTCAGCGTGCCAACCTGATGGGAAGCACAGCTGTCAGCAGAGCTGCTGCTATCAGCACGGGGAGCACAGAGAGCTGCTGCTGATAGGAAAGCTCTTCTCATTCCACAAAGTGAAAGGAGCAGGTTTTGGAGGAGGGCTCTCAGCATCCCAAGGGGATGGGCTCCTCTGCAATGGGGAACGGCGTCAGGCTGAGCCACGGGAGGCCCAGGTTGGGTGTAAGGGAACATCCCAAGGCAGCGGCGGTGCTGCTGTGCGTTGTGCCACCCCTGGGCACTGCAAGCAGCCCTGGAGCCACCTGAGCCAGCACTGCTGTGCCCAAGCATTGCAGGGAGTTGGAAATACAGCCCTTAAATGTCCCTTCTGACTGAAGCACATTAAGGCCATCACCTCGTTACGGCCATCACCGGCTGCGTGCAGAGCACAGCTGCTCTTTTCTGAGGGTGACCCAAGTCCTGCTTCTTGGGGAGCAGCGACTCCTCCTGCAGCCCAAAGCATTTCAGTGCAGAGAGGAGCGCAGAGCACACAGGGGAGCGCAGAGCTCCTCCTTCGCAGCCCCAGCGCTCAGAGATCCACCGAGCCAGGGCCGCTCTGAGCCAGGGCCGCGGAGCAGCTCACCCTGAGCCAGGGCGGCCCCTCGTGTGCTCCTGGCTGTGCAGCGCAGCCCCGCACGGACCGCAGCACATTGGCCTCGCACACTCAGCACAGCCGCTAAGTGCTTCCACATGGCGCAATCAGGCTGCAGACAGAGGTCCAGCAGCACAGCAGCACAGCGGCTGCCAGCCCTCCCTGCCTGCCCTGCTGTTGCAAGCAGAAGCTGCCGACTCCAAACGGCCTCAATGTCTCCTCTGGGAGATTCCTTCCATCAGCAGAGGGGTGGCAGTGGGACAGGGAAGGGATTGTCCCCTGTCAGCTCTGCTCTCTGAGGCCCCGTCTGCAGCACTGCGTCCAGGGCTGGGGGTTCCAATACAAGACAGGGAGCTGTGGGAGAGGAGCCAGAGGAGCTGGAGATGAGCAGGGGCTGCAGCAGCTCCCTGCAAAGCCAGGCTGAGGGAGCTGGGCTCGTTCAGCATGGAGAAGAGGAGCTGGGGCTGAGCTGAGTGCAGCCTGCAGCGCCTGCAGGGAGCCTGCAGCCAGGAGGGGAGGCAGCTCTTGGGCAGGGGAGATGAGAGCAGGGAACGGCTGGAAGCGGAGGGAGGGCAGCTGGAGGCTGGGGCTCAGGGAAGTTGTGTGCTGGGAGAGCGGTGAGGGGCTGAACAGCTGCCCAGAGAGGCTGCGATGCCCCGTCCATCCCTGGAGGGGTTGGAGGCCAGGCTGGATGGGGCCCTGGGCAGCCTGGGCTGCTGTGAGACGTGGGCAGGTTGGCAGCAGGGTGGGGTTGGAGCTCCGTCAGCCTGGAGTCCCTTCCAAGCCCGGCCGTTCTGTGATTCTATGACGGCGCTGAGCACCGCCCGGCACACTGCGTTCGCTGCTGCTTTCACCGTAAAACAAGAGCTCCATCCATCCCTACACAGAGCCGGATGGTTGATGTGAATATTGCAGCGCTGCTCTCTGGCACGAGAGCAATCCTGCTCAGAAACGCCCTCTGTCCCTCCGTGCAGACGTGGACTGAGGCACAAACAGAGCAATCCCAGCCCCCGCCCCACGCTGAGCTCCTCTCACCCCAGTGTCTGCGGTCACCAAAAGCAAAACAGCAAAAACAGCGCCCACATCCAGCAACAGCCGCCAGATCCCAGCCCTGCCCCACTGATCTGCGGCCTATGGGGCACTGAGGGGGGAGAGGGCACAGAAAAGGGGAAAGGGAGGAGTGAGGGGGGGAGAGGGAAAAGGAGTGGGGGGAGATGGGTGAAATGGGGGGGGAGAGAGGAAGAATAGGGGGAATGAGGGGGAAAGTGAGGGAGTGAGGAGGATAGAGAGGAGGGAGAAGGGTGAGGGGGGAAACAGGAGGGGGAAATGGGGGAGTGAGGGGGGGAGAGGGAAAAGGAATGGGGGGGAAGATAGATGAAATGAGGGAGGAAAGGGGGAGGAAGAGGGGAGAGGAGGAAATGGGGGAGAGGGGATGGAGAAGGGGAAAAGGAAGAGTGAGGGGAGAAAGGGAGAAAAGGGGAAATGAGGGGGAAAATGAGGGAGTGAGGGGGGCAAAGAGGAGGGAGAGGGGGGAAACGGGAGGGGAAAATGGGGGAGTGAGGGGAGAGAGGGGTGAAATGAGGGAGGGAGGGAGGGAGGGAGAGGGAAGAGGAGAAACTGGGGTGAGAGGGGGAATGGAGAGCAAGGGTGGAAAAAGGGGAAATGGAGCGAGAGGGGATGGAGAAGGGAGGGGGGAGATGGGGGAAATGAGGGAGGGGGGAAAACGGGGGAGGGAAGCAAAGGGGGGGAGGGGAGGGAAAAGGGGCACGGGGGGAGGGGGGCTGGGATGGGGGTGGGAGGGGAATGGGGGGGGAATGGGGGGAGCCGGCAGCCACAGCCCCGCACGACGGGGCGGGAGATGAGCGGAGATGAGCGGCGGCGGGGAACGGCACTGCCGGGCCGGGCCGCCCTCCCAACCCCCACAGCCCCCCGCTCACCTCGGCCGTAGCCCTGCGTGTGTTTGGCGAAGCTCCGCACCACCGCCTCCACCGCCTCCCGCAGCACCGCGGGCGGCCCCGAGCCGGGCGGGGGCGGGGCGGAGGCGGCGGGGCCCTGCAGGCCCAGCGGGGGCGGCGGCGGCGGCAGCCCCAGGCCCGGCCCCAGAGCGGCCGGAGGAGGCGGAGCGGCGGCGGCGGCGGCGGCGGGAGCCCCGGTGACCCCGGGCCGCAGGGAGCGCAGCGTTCCGCCCACGCCGGGCTGCAGCCGCTGCGCCCGCACCGACTCCATCGTCGCTCTGCGGGGCCGCCGCTGCCAATCAGAGCGCGCGGGGCCAATGGGGGTGGAGATCGCCGCGGGGGAGGGGGAGGGGAGAGAGGGAGGTGTCGGCCAATGGGATGCGCGAAGGGGCCCGAGGGGCGGGGCGGCGGGAGGGAGACCGGTGGCAGCGCGGAGGTGCCGGGGGTGGGCGGGGACGAGGGGGGGAACGGTCCAATCGGAGTCGGAGAATGTCGGGGGACTGTGATGGAGGGGGGAGGCTCTCGACTTGCCAGCGCCAATCAGAAGTGAGGGACGCGGGAAGGAGGCGGGGCTTCAGGGACGGCGGCCAATTGCAGCGCGGCACTCGCGATAATGGCAAGGAGAATCAAAACGCGAAGCGGCCGAGGCGGGGGTGGGGACGAGAGGCAGAGAGGACGGGCATGAACCTAGCCAATCAGAGGGCTCCTCACCGGGATTGAGGCGGGAACTGTTACAATGGCCCAATCGCAGTCTATGTTTTGATTCTTAGGGGCGTGTCCCAGAGCATCCAGCCAATAGGAGTGAGAGAAACGCTCGGACTCAGAAATTTCAGGTTAAGCCAGTATCTTCGCTACAGCAGCAAAAAGTTCGTTCGTTATTGCGATCATGGGCGCACGCCCCCTACTGGCAAGGAGGAAATTGCGCACCGGAAGAAAAACAGCTTATATAACCTTGTATGCAGCTTATATAAAGAGAGGGCAATAAGTTCGGTAACGGCCTACACCACGTAAATAACGGGAACTCCAAAAGAACGGAACTTCCACTGCAAAAACAAACAACCCACCCTCACAGGAGCCACCTATGCAGCCTCCAGACACCAGGAGGCGCTCGTCTCTCTTTGACCCAAAGCGGCTTCCGGCACACCGCCGGAAGTGGCGGCGCGCCGCTCCCCGCAATCGGGAGCGCCATGGAGACGTGGGTGCGCTTCAGCGCGCAGAGCCAGGCCAAGGAGCGGCTCTTCAGGTGCGGGGCCGCCCGGCTTCCCCTCTGTGGGGGCGGCGGCCGCTCGGCGTCCCTCCCCGGGGCCCGAGCCCCGCCCGCCGTCCCCCCGCCCGGACCCGGTCCCCCTCCGGGCCCTGAGGCCGCGCTGTCTCCCGCAGGGCCGCGCAGTACGCGTGCACGTTGGCCGGGGACGCGCTGCGGAGGAACGGGGCGAGCCCCGCACTGCTGAGCAGCGTGAGGCGGCTGGAAGCGCACCTCAGCCTGGGCCGGAAGCGTGAGTGGGCCCGGGCCCAGTTCGGTTGGGGGGGGGGGGGGGCTGCGTGCGCGTCCCCCCGCGGGCCGTTCTGATTTCCGCCCCCCCGTCCTGCAGTGCTGCGTCTCGGCAGCTCGGCCGACGCTCTGGAGGCGGCGAAGAGAGCGATCCACCTGTCCGACATGGTGCTGCGCTTCTGCCTCACCCTCAGCCACCTCAACAGGGCCATGTACTTTGCCTGCGACAACGTCCTGTGGGCGGGGAAGGCGGGGCTGGTGCCCGGCGTGGACCAGGAGAAGTGGGGGCAGAGATCCTTCAGGTGAGGGGGGAGGGGAGGCGGCCGGCTGAGCAGCGCTGAACGGGTGGCAGCAGGGACAGGGAGGAGATCGTCCCTCTGTGCTCTGCTCTCTGAGGCCCCAACTGCAGCACTGCGTCCAGGGCTGGGGGTTCCAATACAAGACAGGGAGCTGTGGGAGAGGAGCCAGAGGAGCCGCAGGGCTGAGCAGGGGCTGCAGCAGCTCCCTGCAAAGCCAGGCTGAGGGAGCTGGGCTCGTTCAGCATGGAGAAGAGGAGCTGGGGCTGAGCTGAGTGCAGCCTGCAGCGCCTGCAGGGAGCCTGCAGCCAGGAGGGGAGGCAGCTCTTGGGCAGGGGAGATGAGAGCAGGGAACGGCTGGAAGCGGAGGGAGGGCAGCTGGAGGCTGGGGCTCAGGGAAGTTGTGTGCTGGGAGAGCGGTGAGGGGCTGAACAGCTGCCCAGAGAGGCTGCGATGCCCCGTCCATCCCTGGAGGGGTTGGAGGCCAGGCTGGATGGGGCCCTGGGCAGCCTGGGCTGCTGTGAGACGTGGGGAGGTTGGCAGCAGGGTGGGGTTGGAGCTCCGTCAGCCTGGAGTCCCTTCCAAGCCTGGCCGTTCTGTGACTGTGTGAAGCACAGGGGCTGGAAGGGAGCTCTGGAGCTGCCCCTGCTGAGACAGGTTCCGTGCGGTGGGGCCACGTGCTGATGGCTCTGCATGTCTGCACACCTGCCTGGGCTCTGCTCTGAGGCTCTCACAGCTCACTTCTTCCTCACGCCCACTGCTCAGCCATCTCTCCTCCAGGCCAGCGGCCCTGGGGCTCTCAGTCCGTCCCCACCAGGGCACCGTTGGCCATCCTGACCGCTGGGGCTCGTGGGCAAGCTGTAGTCAGCTGTAGTCAGCTGTAGTCAGCTGTTGGCCATCCAGTCCACCGTCGGCCTCCAGTGCCACCAGGGCGCGCCGCTGGCTCGTGGTCGCCCCGTTGGCCAGCAGGGCCGCCGAAGCGCTCCGTGAATCCCTGCGGATCCCTGCGGATCTGCGCGTCTGTGGCTCCGGGCTCCTCCACGCGCTGTAACGGCGCCGCTCAGCGCTGCGCCCGCCGGAGCCGCCCGAGGCGCGGCGCCGCTCTGCCCGCTCCGTCCACTTTCAGGTATTTCCTCTTCGCCCTCATCGTGAACCTGAGTCGCGACGCCTACGAGATCCGGCTGCTGATGGAGCGCGAGGCGAGCGGGAAGCGCGGCAGGGCGGCCGACGGCGGGCGGGGCGGCGCGGGGCCGCCGGGGCCGAGGCTGCAGGCGCAGCTGCGGCTCCTGCTGCGCGTCCTGCGGGGGAACCCGCCGCTGCTGCTGGACCTGGTGAAGAACGCCTGCGACCTCTTCATCCCGCTGGACAAGCTGGGGCTCTACCGGAGCGGCCCGGCCTTCGTGGGGCTGTGCGGCCTCGCCTCCTCCGTGCTCTCCATCCTCACCATCCTCCATCCTTGGCTCAAACTGAAGCCGTAAAGCCGCCGGACGGAAATTCGCGGCTGCGCCGGGGCGGCCTCGGCGGAGCCCTTCGGACGCTTCGAGTTCGTTGCAAGGACGGCGGAGCTGCGTTCGGCGGGCCGCGGGTCCGGCGCCGCTCCCCGCTTCCAAGGGGCAGAGGGGGCTGCGGGGCCCGGCGGGGCGGAGCGGTGCCGGAGCTCTTGGAGCGGCTGCGCGCTGCTGGGCTCGGTTTCGGCCCGCGTTTCCGCTGTGAGCTCCGCGCCGGGGGGGCAGAACGCGGGGCGGAACGGCGCGGCGCCGCCATGGAACCGCGGTGCGGCTCCAGCACGGCTGGGGGGGGGGAGAGGGGAATGGGGGGGTGGAAGGGGGAGAGTTGGGGCTGGGGGGGGCAGAAGTGGGGCTGGGAAAGGGAGGAATGGGTTGGAAAAGGGGGAAACTGGGGCTGGAAGGGCAGGAATGGGTCTGGGAAGGGGAGAATTAGGCGTGGAGAGGGGGAGCGTTGGGTCTGGGAAGGGAAGAGTTGGGTCCGAGTGGGGCGGGAGGGGGAGCAGGGGGGGACTGGAGGGGGGCAGCTGGGTTCTGGCCGGGCCGCTCTGGAGCCGCTTCCATCGCAGCGCGGCGCGGCTGTTTTGTGCCTCGGCGGCTCGTTGCAGACGCTGCACCGCTATCAATAAAACCGCCTGCGTTCATTGCGGTGCCCTCGGGGGTCGCAGCGCTGCGCGGTGGGGTTCGGTGCCCGCCCCGCACGTTGGCAGCTGTGGGGTGCAGAAATTCCTCCCCCCCCCCCCATTTCCGTGTCCCCCATCGCCAGCACGGCTCGGCTTTGGCTGTGCTTCACCCCACGCTTTGCCCCTCAAAAAGCCCCACAAACAAAACGCTGCCCCCAGGCCTCGAGCCCCATAACCCCGCCTCCAAACCCTATAAACCGCCCCGCAAAAGCCCTGCAGCCCAAACCCCCCAAGGCCCCTCAGCCCCCCGGGCACCGCACCCCAAACCTCCCCCCCTGCGCCCCCAAACCCCCAACGCTTCCCCTTGAAACCGCAAACCTGCATCCAAATCCTCCAACCCTGAACCCTCAAACTCTGGCCCTGCACCCCAAAGCTCTGCCCCCCACATCCCCCAACCCTACAACCCCGAAGCCCTGCCCACGTGCGCCCCACAGCTCTGCCCCCCCGGCGCTGTGCTCCGGATTCCCAAACCCTGCCTTTGCAAAACCCTCCAACTCCGCGCCCCAAACCCTGCACCCAGTGCCCCAATCATAGAATCATAGAATCATCGAATCCCCAAGGTTGGAAAAGACCTCCAAGCTCCTCCAGTCCAACCATTCCCCCATTCCCAACAGCTCCCACTGAACCACGGCCCTCAACACCACATCCAGCCTTTCCTTCAACACCCCCAGGCTCGGTGCCTCCCCCACCTCCCTGGGCCTCCATTGCAGTGCTGCCCACCTTTCTGACCAGCAATTCTTCCTCATGTCCAGCCTGAATCTCCCCTGCCGCAGCTTGAAGCCGTTCCCTCTGCTCCTATCACTGATGACACAAGAGCAGAGGCCGACCCCCAGCTCACTGCAGCCTCCCTTCATGCAGTCATAGAGAGCCATGAGGTCCCCCCTGAGCTCCTCTCCTCCATGCTGAACATTCCCAGCTCCTTCAGCCTCTCCTCATCAGCCCTGTGTTCCAGACCCCTCACCATTTCATTGCCCTCCTTTGAACACGTTCCAGGGCCTCAATGTCTTTCTTGCAGTGAGGGGCCCAAAACTGGACACAGCACTCGAGGTGCGGCCTCACCAGTGCTGAATAGAGGGGAACCATCACCTCTCTGCTCTGCTGGCCATTTCTGATGCAGGCCAGGCTGCCATTGCCCTTCCTGTCCACCTGGGCACACTGCTGGCTCCCATTCAGCCCAGCATCCATCCATACCCCCAGGTCCATTTCCTCTACGCCGTCCTCCAGCCACACCGCCCCAAGCCTGTAGCGTCGCCTGGGGTTGTTGTGGCCGAAGTGCAGGACCCGGCATTTGGCCTTGTTGAACCTCATCCCATTGGCTCCAGCCCAGCTCTCCAGCCTGTCCAGATCCCTCTGTAGGGCCTCGCTACCCCCAGGCAGATCCACACTTCCAGCCAATTTGGTGCCATCTGCGAATTTACTGAGGGTGCACTCAATGCCCTCATCCAGGCCATCAATAAAGATATTGAAGAGCACAGGCCCAGCACCGACCCCTGGGGAACACCACTCACAACCGGTCGCCAGCTGGATTTGACTCCATTCACCACCACTCTCTGTGCCCGGCCCTCCAGCCAGCTCCTCACCCAGCACAGACTGCCCCCATCCAAGCCTCTGGCTGCCAGCTCCTGCAGGAAATACGTGCAGACCCCGCACCCCAATCACGTACCGGGGGTTCACCTGGCTGACGGGGATGTTGAGCCGCGCCGCGATGTCCTCCACCGTCTCGTTGCCCTCCGAGATGATCCCGACCCCTTTGGCGATGGCTTTGGCTGTAATGGGGTGATCCCCCGTCACCATGATCACCTGCAGGATGGGGACACCCCCACAAACCCCCATTAGCTGTAACGGGGTCGTCCTCCATCGCCACCATCACTTGGCGGCCACCTCCGCAACCCCCAGTAAGCCAGAATCACACAGAACTGGAAGGGAGCTGCAGAGCTCATGCAGTCCAACCCCCTGCCCAAGCCGTTCCTACAGCAGGGCACACAGCTCGGCATCCAGGCAGGTCTGGAACATCTGCAGAGCAGGAGACGCCACCACCTCCATGGGCAGCAGTGAGCAGTGGGACCATAGAGACACGTTGGGACCCTTTGGGACCCATAGAGACACGTTGGGACCCATAGAGACACATTGGGACCCGTAGAGACACGTTGGGACCCATAGAGACATGTTGGGATCCATTGGGAGCCATAGAGACACATTGGGACCCATAGAGACACGTTGGGACCCATAGAGACACATTGGGATCCATTGGGAGCCATAGAGACACATTGGGACCCATAGAGACACGTTGGGACCCATAGAGACATGTTGGGACCCATGGAGACACATTGAGACCCATAGAGACACGTTGGGACCCATAGAGACACGTTGGGACCCATAGAGACACATTGGGATCCATTGGGACCCATAGAGACAGGTTGGGACCCATAGAGACACGTTGGGACCCATAGAGACACGTTGGAATCCATTGGGACCCATAGAGACATGTTGGGACCCATAGAGACACGTTGGGACCCATAGAGACACGTTGGGATCCATTGGGACCCATAGAGACACGTTGGGATCCATTGGGACCCATAGAGACACATTGGGACCCATAGAGACACATTGGGACCCATAGAGACACATTGGGATCCATTGGGACCCATAGAGACACATTGGGACCCATAGAGACACGTTGAGACCCATAGAGATGCGTTGGGACCCATAGAGACACGTTGGGACCCATAGAGACACATTGGGATCCATTGGGATCCATAGAGACACATTGGGACCCATAGAGACACGTTGAGACCCATAGAGACACATTGAGACCCATAGAGACACATTGAGACCCATAGAGACATGTTGGGACCCATTGGGACCCATAGAGACACACTGGGACCCATAGGGACCCATAGAGACCCACTGGGACCCATAGAGACCCATTGGGACCCACAGACTCCCCCCCTCCCTGTCCCATTGCTCCTCCCCTCACTGCACAGCCGTTCCTTCGCACATTGCTGCACAACTTCCTGTGCTGCATTTCCGGCCGTTTCCCCTCCTCCTGTCTCCACTCCCCACTGAACAGAGTCCATCCTCGCCATTCTGCCCCCCACACCTCAGATATTCACAGCCCTGGATCAGCTCCCCTCTCAGTCTCCTGTTCTCCATGCTGCACAGCCCCAGCTCACTCAGCCTTTCCCCATAGCAGAGATGCTCCAGGCCCCTCACCATCTTCCTGCCCCTCCGCTGTTCTCTTCCCAAGAGCTCCCTGTCTGTTTTGTGCTGGGCAGCCCAGAACTGGACGCAGTGCTGCAGATGAGGCCTCACAGGGCAGAGCAGAGGGGGAGGATCGCCTCCCTCGACTGCTGGCCATGCAAGGCACCCCAGGACGCCATGTTGGCCACCCTGCTGCCCCATGGCAACCTGTCGCCCCCAGGTCCCCCTGCAGCCGCTCCTCCCCCATCCTGTAGCGCTGCATTGCCATCCTTCCTCCCCAGCTGCACGACTCCACACTTGCTGCTGTTAAACCTCATCCTGTTTCTTGCTGCCCAGCTCTCGGCCTGCACAGCCCTCGCTGAACGGCAGCACGGCCTTCAGCCCATCCTCCCAGCTTCGTCTCATCAGCGGCCATGGTTCTATGTTTGCTTTGGGGTTCAGTGTTCCACATCAGAACAGGGCATTAAAGCATCCCTGCCCCGATCCCAGGCTCCCATCGCTGTGCATTACAGCAGTGCTGGGATCTGGCCCTTCCAGCTGGCCGCTCTCTGGCTGCTTTGCACTGGGTGCTGCAGGTGCTTTCCTGGCCGTTCCAAGCTGTTCAGGTTTGACTCCATCCCAGGAACTCTCTCTCTCTCATCCTGTCTGATTCATTCATCTCCATTTCAACCAAATTGTATCTATTGTGATATCTTGTATCCCGCTATTACAGTACAATCACTTTTCCTCCATAGATCGCTGCCGCTGCTCTTTTCCTCCCTTCCTTCCTTGCCATTTTTGTGGGACTGGGGTGGGGGGGGGAGGGCAGAGGCCTGGTGCCCCTGTTACAGACACACATGGATCTGCTCAACGCCGTGACATCAGCAAAACGCTGAGGGCAGCCGCCATCCCCTCATCAAGGCCATGGATGGAGATGTTGAACAAGGACCCAGCAGCCCTGGGGAGACCACAGGCCTCCAACCAGACCCTGCACCGCCAACGCCGACCCTCTGCGCTCTGCCACTCACCCAGCTCTCAACGCCCCCCACTGCCCACTCGTCCACCCCACAGCTTTGTCATAAGGATGTTGTGACATCAAGCAAACTCGCTGAGGGCGGCCGCCATCCAATCATCAAGGCCGTGGATGAAGATGTTGAACAAGGACCCAGAACCCCTGGGGACACCTCAGGTCTCCAACTGGACCCTGCACTGCCAACACCAACCCTCTGCGCTCAGCCACTCAGCCAGCTCTCAACCCCCCGCTGCCCATTTAACCCACCC
Organism: Lagopus muta; assembly: GCF_023343835.1. Lineage (NCBI taxonomy): Eukaryota > Metazoa > Chordata > Aves > Galliformes > Phasianidae > Lagopus > Lagopus muta. Next base: position 2,504,720 of record NC_064461.1, read on the forward strand.
CACAGCTTTGTCATAAGGATGTCGTGACATCAAGCAAACTCGCTGAGGGCGGCCGCCATCCCCTCATCAAGGCCATGGATGAAGATGTTGAACAAAGACCCAGCACCGAACCCTTGATGACACCTTGAACAAGACCGGACCCAGCACCCCTGGGGACACCGCTGCTCCCAGGCCTCCAACCAGACCCTGCGCCACCAACGCCGACCCCCTGCCATCTCAACCAGCCAGCCCTCAACCCCCCCCCCTGCCCACTCGTCCACCCCACAGCTTTGTTACAAGGATGTCGTGACATCAGCAGATTTGCTGAAGGCGGCCGCCATCTCTTCATCAAGGCCGTGGATGAAGATGTTGAACAAGGACCCAGCACCCCTGGGGACACCACAGGTCTCCAACCGGACCCTGCACCACCAACGCCGACCCCCTGCCATCTCAACCAGCCAGCTCTCAACCCACCCCACTGCTCACTCATCCACCCCACAGCTTTGTCATAAGGATGTCGTGACATCAGCAAACCACTGAGGGTGGCCACCATCCCTTCATCAAGGCCATGGATGAAGATGTTGAACAAGGACCCAGCACCCCTGGGGACACCACAGGTCTCCAACCAGACCCTGCACCACCAACACCGACCCCCTGCGCTCTGCCACTCACCCAGCCCTCAACCCCCCCCCTGCCCACTCATCCACCCCACAGCTTTGTCATATCGATGTCATGGCGGACAGCATCCAAAGCCCTGCTGGAATCAAGGCAAACCACCTCCACTGCTCCCCCCCCCTCCACCCAGCCTGCGACAACATCACCCAAACCCGAATGGCCGCTGCCCATCCCCAGAACCACCCGGAAGGTCGGGATTCAGCCCCACGAAGCGCCGGATCTCGGTGGGGGCAGCAGGGGGTCGGGGGTCTCACCTTGATCCCAGCGCTGCGGCATTTGCCGACGGCATCGGGGACGGCGGCGCGGGGGGGGGTCGATCATGGACATGAGCCCCACGAAGCAGAGGTCGCTGGTGGGGAAGTTCACGTCGTCGGCGTCGAAGCGGAAACCCCGCGGGAATTGGTCGGGGGGGAGGTAGAGGTGGCAGAACCCTGCGGGGAGCGGGGGGTGACCGGGCCGCGCCAACGACCCCTCTGGGCCCCTTTGGCCCCCGGTGCCGCGGCCCCCTGAGCTCCGCTTCTTCCATGGCCCCGTTGGCGCCTGTGTCGCCACATCCCTACATCCTGTGTCCCCACATCCCTATGTCCCCATGTCCCCACATCCCCATATCCTGTGTCCCCACATCCTTATATCCTTTGTCCCCACATCCCTACATCCTGTGTCCCCAAATCCATATGTCCCCATATCCTGTGTCCCCATGTCCCCACATCCCTACATCCTGTGTCCCCATATCCCTATGTCCCCATGTCCCCATATCCCCAGATCGTGTGTCCCCATATCCCTACAACCATCTTGTGTCCCCACATCCCTATGTCCTGTGTCCCCATATCCCTATATCCTGTGTCCCCAAATCCATATGTCCCCATGTCCCCACATCCCTATGTCCCCACATCCCCAGATCCTGTGTCCCCACATCCCTATGTCTTGTGTTCCCACATCCCTATGTCCCCATGTCCCCACATCCCCATATCCTGTGTCCCCACATCCCTACATCCATCTTGTGTCCCCACATCCCTGTGTCTCCATGTCCCCACATCCCTACATCTTGTGTCCCCACATCCCTACATTCTCTGTCCCCATATCCCTATATCCTGTGTCCCCACATCCCTGTGTTCCCATGCCCCCACATCCCTACATCTTGCGTCCCCACATCCCCATATCCTGTCCCCATATCCCTATGTCCCCATGTCCCCACATCCCTATATCCTGTGTCCCCACATCCTTATATCCTTTGTCCCCACATCCCTATGTCCCCGTGTCCCCATATCCCTATATCCTGTGTCCCCAAATCCATATGTCCCCATGTCCCCACATCCCCAGATCCTGTGTCCCCACATCCCTACATCTTGTGTACCCACATCCCTATATCCTGTGTCCCCACATCCTTATATCCTGTGTCCCCACATCCCTATGTACCCGTGTCCCCATATCCCTACATCCTGTGTCCCCAAATCCATATGTCTCCATATCCTGTGTCCCCATGTCCCCACATCCCTACATCCTGTGTCCCCACATCCCGATGTCCAGTGTCCCCACATCCCTACGTCCCCATGTCCCCATATCATGTGTCCCCACATCCCTATATCCCGTGTCCCCACATCCCTACATCCATCCTGTGTCCCCACATCCCTATGTCCCCGTGTCCCCATATCCCTATATCCTGTGTCCCCAAATCCATATGTCCCCATGTCCCCACATCCCCAGATCCTGTGTCCCCACATTCCTACACCTTGTGTCCCCACATCCCCACATCCTGTGTCCCCACATCCCTACATCCATCTTGTGTCCCTACATCCCTACATCCTGTGTCCCCATATCCCTATGTCCCCATGTCCCCATATCCCTATGTCCCCATGTCCCCACATCCCCAGATCCTGTGTCCCCACATCCCTACATCCTGTGTCCCCACATCCCCAGATCCTGTGTCCCCACATCCCTACATCCTGTGTCCCCACATCCCCATATCCTGTGTCCCCACATCCCTACATCCTGTGTCCCCACATCCCCATATCCTGTGTCCCCACATCCCTACATCCATCTTGTGTCCCTACATCCCTATGTCCCCATGTCCCCACATCCCCATATCCTGTGTCCCCACATCCCTACATCCTGTGTCCCCAAATCCATATGTCCCCATATCCTGTGTCCCCATGTCCCCACATCCCTATATCCTGTGTCCCCACATCCCTACTTCTTGTGTCCCCACATCCCTACATCCCCGTGCCCCACTTCTCCATGTCCCCAAGTCCCTGTGTCCCTTTGTCCCCATATCCTTCACATCCCCACATCCCCACATCCCTTTTCCTTCCATATCCCCACACCTGGACGCCCCACGTCCCTCTTGTCCTTCTGCCCCCACACCTTTCACCCCAGTGCCCCTTCTACTCCCATGTCCCCATGCCCCCACGTTCCTTTCTCTCCATATCCACCCTATTCCCACCTTCCCGTGTCCCTCTGTCCCTATATCCTCCATACTCCCGATGTCCCCACGTCCCTTTGCCTTCATACCCTCCACATCCCCCCGTCTGGACATCCCGTGCCCCTGCCGTCCCCACATCCCCACATCCCCATATCCTCACGTCCAAACACCCCCCGTGGCTCCATCTCCTCCATGTCCCCACACCTGGACACCCCACGTCCCTCTTGTCCCCATATCCCCGTGTCCTTTTGCCCCAGTATCCATCCTGCTCCCATGTGCCACTTCTTCATGTCCCCATATCCCCTGTGTCCCCATGTCCCCATATCCCCATGTCCCCATGTCCCCATATCCCCTGTATCCCCATGTCCCCACATCCTGTGTCCCCATGTCCCCATGTCCACATATCCCCATGTCCCCATATCCCCTGTGTCCCCATGTCCCCATATCCTGTGTCCCCATGTCCCTATGTCCCCTGCGTCCCCATGTCCCCATATCCCCTGTGTCCCCATGTCCCCATGTCCCCTGTGTCCACATGTCCCCATATCCCCTTCATCCCCATGTCCCCATATCCCCTGTACCCCCATGTCCACATATCCCCATGTCCCCATATCCCCTGTGTCCCCATGTCCCCATATCCTGTGTCCCCATGTCCCCATATCCCCTGTGACCCCATGTCCCCTGTGTCCACATGTCCCCATATCCCCTTCATCCCCATGTCCCCATGTCCCCTGTGTCCACATGTCCCCATATCCCCTTCATCCCCATGTCCCCATATCCCCTGTACCCCCATGTCCACATATCCCCATGTCCCCATATCCCCTGTGTCCCCATGTCCCCATATCCTGTGTCCCCATGTCCCCATATCCCCTGTGACCCCATGTCCCCATGTCCCCTGTATCCCCATGTCCCCATATCCCATGTCCCCATGTCCCCATATCCTGTGTCCCCATGTCCCCATATCCCCTGTGACCCCATGTCCCCTGTGTCCACATGTCCCCATATCCCCTTCATCCCCATGTCCCCATATCCCCTGTGTCCCCATGTCCCCATGTCCCCATGTTCCCATATCCCCTGTACCCCCATGTCCCCATATCCCCTGCGTCCCCATGTCCCCATATCCTGTGTCCCCATGTCCCCATATCCTGTGTCCCCATATCCCCATATCCCCTGAGTCCCCATGTCCCCATGTCCTGTGTCCCCATGTCCCCATATCCCCATATCCCCTGAGTCCCCATGTCCCCATATCCCCTGTATCCCCATATCCCCATGTCCCCATGTCCCCATATCCTGTGTCCCCCTGTCCCCATTGCCCCCACCCGCTCCCCCCCCATGACACCACTCCCCTGCTCCCCCAGCTCCATGTGGGCACACTCCCAAAGGCTCCCAAAGGCCCCTATAACCCACCAAGTCCCCCCACAACCACCCTAAATCCCCCCACAACCACCCCATAACCTCCCCACCCCCCCCCCCAGCACCTCCCCCAGCCCCTCCCCATACCCAGCACGCGCTCCCCCAGCCCCCCCAGCTCCAGGTAGGCGTTCTGGAAGGCCTCCTTCATCTCCTCGTCCAGGGGCACCTCCTGGCCCTGCAGCAGGATTCGGGAGCAGCGCTCCAGGATGCGTTCGGGGGCCCCTTTCATCACCAGGATGTGTCCCTGGGGGTCGTCCTCCCGCTCGTGGATGGAGAGCTGCAGGGATGGCGCTGCGTTGGCACCACACCTCGGCTCCCCCCGTCCCTTCGGCCCCAAACCCTTGGGCACCCCGACCCTTAGGTTCCCAAACACTGGGTCCCCCAATCTTTGGGTCCCCCTGAATCCTTCGGTCCCCGGATTCCCGTTTCCTTTGGTCCCCAAACCCTGTAGCTTCCAAACCCTTGGATCCCCAAACCCTTGGGTCTCCAATCCCTTTGGTCCCCAAACACTTTGGTCCCCAAACCCTTTAGCCTCCAATCCCTTCGGTCCCCAAACTCACGGGCCCCCAAGCCCCTGAGTCCCCAAATCCTTTGGTCCCAGACCCTTCAGTCCCCAAAAGCTTGGATCCCTGATCCCCCTGGTCCTAAATCTTTGGGATCCCAAATCCCTTCAGTCCCCAAACCCCTCAGTTCCCAAACCCTTGGATCCCAAATCCCTTGGGTCCCCAAATCCTTTGGTCCCCAAACCCTTTAGCCTCCAATCCCTTCGGTCCCCAAACACTTTGGTCCTCAAAACCCCGTGGTCCCCAATCCATTTGATTCCCAAATCCTTCAGCCCCAATCCTTTTGATCTCCAAGTCCTTCGGCCCCAAAACTCTTTGATCCCCAAACCCCTGGGTCCCCAAACCCTTGGGCACCCCGACCCTTAGGTTCCCAAACACTGGGTTCCCCAATTTTTGGGTCCCCCTGAATCCTTCGGTCCCCGGATTCCCGTTTCCTTTGGTCCCCAAACCCTTTAGCCTCCAAACTCTTGGGTTTTCAACCCCTTCAGTCCCCAAACTCACGGGTCCCCAAGCCCCTGAGTCCCCAAATCCTTTGGTCCCCAAACCCTTGGATCCCCAAACCCTTTAGCCTCCAATCCCTTCAGTCCCCAAACCCTTGGGTCCCCAGTCTCTTTAATCCCAAATCCCTTTGGTCCCAGACCCTTCAGTCCCCAAAACCTTGGGTCCCTGATCCCCCTGGTCCTAAATCTTTGGGATCCCAAATCCCTTCAGTCCCCAAACCCCCCAGTCCCCAAACCCTTGGATCCCCAAACCCTTTGGTCTCCAACCCTTCAGTCCCCAAACAGTTGAGTCCCCCAAACCCTTTAGTCCCAGGCCCTTCAGTCCCCAAAACCTTGGGTCCCTGATCCCTCTGGTCCCAAATATCTGGGGTCCCAAATCCCATCAGTCCCAAAACCCTTGGATCCCAAACCCCTCAGTCCCCAAATCCTTTGGTCCCCAAACCCTTTAGCCTCCAATCCCTTGGGTCCCCAAACACTTTGGTCCTCAAAACCCCGTGGTCCCCAATCCATTTGATTCCCAAATCCTTCAGCCCCAACCCTTTTGATCTCCAAGTCCTTCGGCCCCAAAACTCTTTGATCCCCAAACCCCTGCATCCCAAACCCTTGGGCACCCCGACCCTTAGGTTCCCAAACACTGGGTCCCCCAATCTTTGGGTCCCCCCGAATCCTTCAGTCCCTGGATTCCTGTTTCCTTTGCTCCCCAAACCCTTTAGCTTCCAAACCCTTGGGTCTCCAATCCCTTTGGTCCCCAAATCCTTGGGTCCCCAAACACTTTGGTCCCCAAACCCTTTAGCCTCCAATCCCTTCGGTCCCCAAACTCACGGGTCCCCAAGCCCCTGAGTCCCCAAATCCTTTGGTCCCCAAACCCTTTGGTCCCCAGTCTCTTTAATCCCAAATCCCTTTGGTACCAGACCCTTCAGTCCCCAAAACCTTGGGTCCCTGATCCCCCTGGTCCTAAATCTTTGGGATCCCAAATCCCATCAGTCCCCAAACCCCCCAGTCCCAAAACCCTTGGAGCCCCAAACCCTTGGATCCCAAACCCCTCAGTCCCCAAATCCTTTGGTCCCCAAACCCTTGGGTTCCCAATCCCTTCGGTCCCCAAACACTTTGGTCCTCAAAACCCCGTCGTCCCCAATCCATTTGATTCCCAAATCCTTCAGCCCCAATCCTTTTGATCTCCAAGTGCTTCAATCCCCAAACCCTTGGATCCCAAACCCTTTGGTCTCCAACCCTTCAGTCCCCAAACGGTTGAATCCCCCAAACCTTGGTGGGTCCCCAGACCCTTCAGTCCCCAAATGCTTGGGTCCCTGATCCCTTTGGTCCCAAATATCTGGGGTCCCAAATCCCATCAGTCCCCAAACCCCCCAGTCCCCAACACCTTCGGTCCTCAAACCCTTGGGTCTCCAATCCCATCAGTCCCCAAACTCATGGGTCCCCAAGGCCCTGAGTCCCCAAATCCTTTGTTCCCCAATCCCTTGGGTCCCCAAATCCTTCTGTCCCCAATCCCTTCCTTTGGTCCCCTGGGTCCCCGATGCCCTCCAACCCCTCTGCTCCCCCCTCCAACCCCTCTGCTCCCCCCCCCCATCCCCACCTGATATTTGTTGGTGGAGTTAAAGGGGATTTCGGTGACTTTGGGGTTCTTGTCCCTCATCTTCTTGACGGAGCCACACGAGAGCTGGATGCACTTCAGCAGCGCCGACTCGGACGCATCGCCTGCGGTGTCGCGCTGGGGGGCGGCGACAGAGGTGACAAATGGGGACAGCAGAGATGGCAGAGATGGGCGGGGATGGGGGCAGGGACAGGGATGGGGTTGGGGTGGGGTTTAAGGTCAGGGTCAGGGTTGGGGTTAGGGTTAGGGTTAAGGTTAGGGTTAGGGTTAGTGTTATTAGGGTTAGGGTTAGGGTTAAGGTTAAGGTTACAGGGTCAGGAATAAGGTTATAGATTATATATATAGGATTAGGGCTTGGGTTAGGGTTAGGGTGAGGGTTAGGGTTATTAGGGTTAGGGTTAGGGTTAGGGTTAGGGTTAGGATTAGGGTCAGGGTTAGGGTTAGGGTTGGGTTTAGGGTTAGGGTTACAGTCAGGTTTGGGTCAGGGTCAGGGTTAGGGTTAAGGTTGCAGGGCCAGGAATAAGGTTATAGGTTATATATATAGGATTAGGGTTAGGGTTAGGGTTATTAGGGTGAGGGTTAGGGTTAGGGTTAAGGTTACAGGGTCAGGAATAAGGTTATAGGTTATATATATAGGATTAGGGTTAAGGTTAGGGTTAGGGTTATTAGGGTTAGGGTCAGGGTCAGGGTCTGGGTTAGGGTGAGGGTTAGGGTTAGGGTCAGGTTTAGGGTTAGGGTTAAGGTTACAGGGTCAGGAATAAGGTTATAGGTTATATATATAGGATTAGGGCTTGGGTTAGGGTTAGGGTGAGAGTTAGGGTTAGGGTTAGGGTTATTAGGGTTAGGATTAGGGTTAGGGTTAGGGTTAGGGTTAGGGTTATTAGGGTTAGGGTTATTAGGGTTAGGGTTAGGGTTGGGATTAGGGTTAGGGTTAGGGTAAGGGTTAGGGTTATGGTCAGGTTTGGGTCAGGGTCAGGGTCAGGGTTAGGGTTAAGGTTGCAGGGCCAGGAATAAGGTTATAGGTTATATATATAGGATTAGGGTTAGGGTTAGGGTTAGGGTTATTAGGGTCAGGTTTAGGGTTAGGGTTAGGGTTAGGGTTATTAGGGTTAGGGTTAGGGTTAAGGTTAAGGTTACAGGGTCAGGAATAAGGTTATAGATTATATATATAGGATTAGGGCTTGGGTTAGGGTTAGGGTGAGGGTTAGGGTTATTAGGGTTAGGATTAGGGTTATTAGGGTTAGGGTTAGGGTTAGGGTTAGGGTTGTTAGGGTTAGGGTTAGGGTTAGGGTTAGGGTTAGGGTTAGGGTTAGGGTTAGGGTTAGGGTTAGGGTTATTAGGGTTAGGGTTAGGGTTAGGGTTAGGGTTAGGGTTAGGGTTATTAGGGTTAGGGTTAGGGTTAGGGTTAGGGTTAGGGTTAGGGTTATTAGGGTTAGGGTTAGGGTTAGGGTTAGGGTTATTAGGGTTAGGGTTAGGGTTAGGGTTAGGGTTAGGGTTAGGGTTAGGGTTATTAGGGTTAGGGTTAGGGTTAGGGTTAGGGTTAGGGTTAGGGTTATTAGGGTTAGGGTTAGGGTTAGGGTTAGGGTTATTAGGGTTAGGGTTAGGGTCAGGGTTAGGGTTAAGGTTGCAGGGTCAGGAATAAGGTTATAGGTTATATATATAGGGTTAGGGTTAGGGTTAGGGTTATTAGGGTTAGGGTTAGGGTTAGGGTTAGGGTTATTAGGGTTAGGGTTAGGGTTAGGGTTAGGGTTAAGGTTACAGGGTCAGGAATAAGGTTATAGGTTATATATATAGGATTAGGGTTAGGGTTAGGGTTATTAGGGTTAGGGTTAGGGTTAGGGTTATTAGGGTTAGGGTTAGGGTTAGGGTTATTAGGGTTAGGGTTAGGGTTATTAGGGTTAGGGTTAGGGTTAGGGTTAGGGTTACAGGGTCAGGAATAAGGTTATAGGTTATATATATAGGATTAGGGTCAGGGTTAGGGTTAGGGTTATTAGGGTTAGGGTTAGGGTTGGGATTAGGGTTAGGGTTACGGTCAGGTTTGGGTCAGGTTTGGGTCAGGGTTAGGGTTAAGGTTACAGGGTCAGGAATAAGGTTATAGGTTATATATATAGGGTTAGGGTTAGGGTTATTAGGGTCAGGGTTAGGGTTAGGGTTCAGATTACAGGATCAGGGCTAGGATTATAGCGTCAGGGATGCAGTTAGGGTTAGGGCCAGGTTTATAGGGTCAGAGCTAAAGTCTGTGTTAGGATTAGGGTTAGGGTTAGGGTGAGGTTTGGTTTGGGGTCAGATTTGGATTAGGGTTGGATTAGAGTTGGAGTTAGGGTTAGGGTTAGGGTTAGGGTCAAGGTTAGGGTCAGGGTCAGGGTTAGGGTCAGGGTGAGGTTTGGAATGGGGTCAGGGTTAAGGTTGCAGGGTCAGGAATAAGGTTATAGGTTATATATATAGGATTAGGGTTAGGGGTAGGGTTATTAGGGTTAGGGTTAGGGTTAGGGTTAGGGTTAGGGTTAGGGTTAGGGTTAGGGTTAGGGTTAGGGTCAAGGTTAGGGTTAGGGTCAGGTTTGGGATGGGGTCAGGGTTTGGGTTGGGGTTAGAGTTGGGTTTAGGTTTAGGGTTAGGTTTATGTTTAGGGTCAGGTTAGGATTGGGGACAAGATTAGGGTTAGGGTTAGGGTCAAGGTTAGGTTTAGGGTTAGGGTTAGGGTTAGGGTTAGGGTTAGGGTTAGGGTTAGGGTTAGGGTTAGGGTTGGGGTTAGGGTTGGGGTTGGGGTTGGGGTTGGGGTCAGGTTTGGGTTGGGGTCAGCGGGGCGCTGACCTTAGAAATGGAGATGTTCTCCTGTCCCGGTTTGAAGACGGCGCGGTTGCAGAGCCCAGCAATGCGAGCCAGCGCTGCCCAGGTGGGCGAACGCTTATCGAAGGTGGCACCTGGGGGACAACGTCTGTCAGTGCCTGAGTGCCATGGGGACACAGCTGGGGTCTGGGGACACAGCCTGGGGGTGGCGGGGGATTGGGGAACCAAAGGATTGGGGTCTGGGGTTTGGGGACTGAAGGGATTGGGGACCAAAGGGATTCGGATCTGAAGGTTGGGGACCCAGGGAGTTGAGGGCCCAAGATTTTGGGGATCCAGGCTTTGGGGACCCAAAGGTGCAGGAAATGAGTGTGAAGAAGTTGGGAACCCAAGGGTTGGGGATGCGGGAAATGAGGCCCCAGGTGATGGGGACCCAAGGGTTGAGGAGACGATGGTTGCGGTGCTCAGGGTTTGGGGAAACCTTGGGCTGGGGATCCAGGCCTTGGGGACTGAAAGCTTAGGAACTGAAGGGACGGGGACCCAGGGCTTGGGGGATCCAGGAGATGGGGACCAAAGGGACGGAGAGCCGTGGGATGGGGTGCCATCACCCACCCGACTGATCCTCGGTGGTGTCGGCCTCGTGGATCTGGTTGTCGAACCACATGTGGGCCACCGTCATGCGGTTCTGGGTGAGGGTCCCGGTTTTGTCGGAGCAGATGGTGGACGTGGAGCCCAGCGTCTCCACCGCCTCCAGGTTCTTCACCAGGCAGTTCTTCCTCGCCATGCGCTTGGCCGTCAGCGTCAGGCACACCTGGAGGGGCACCCATGGGGCTCATGGGGCACCAATGGAACTCAGAGGGCACCCATAGGGCTCATGGGGCACCAATGGAACTCAGAGGGCCCCTATGGGGCTCATAGGGCACCAATGGAACTCAGAGGGCCCCTATGGGGCTCATAGGGCACCCATGGAGCTCCGAGGGCACCCATGGGGTTCAGAGGGCACCAGTGGAGCTCAGAGGGCACCCATGGGGCTAATAGGGCACCCATGGGGTTAATAGGGCACCCATGGAACTCAGAGGGCACCCGTGGGGATCATAGGGCACCCATAGGGCTCATAGGGCACTCATGGAGCTCAGAGGGCACCCATGGGGCTCATAGGGCACCCATGGGGCTCATAGGGCACCCATGGGGCTCAGAGGGCACCCATGGGGCTCAGAGGGCACCCATTAGTCTCATAGGGCACCTATGGGGTTTATAGGGCACCCATGGGTCTCATTAAAGTACCTATGGGTCACACGGGGCACCCATGGGGCTCACAGCGCATCCATAGGGCTGAGAGGGATCCATGGGTTTCACAGAACACCCATGGGGCTTAGAAGGGCACTTATGGGGATCAGAGGGCACCCATTGATCTCACAGGGCACCCAAGGGGCTCAAAGAGCATTCATGCGTCTCGTAGGGCATCGATGGGGATGAAAGCACCCATGGGACTCATGTAGTATCTATGGGGTTCATAGGTCACCCATGGAACACATAGGGTGCTCAAGGGCACCCATGGAGCTCATAGGGCCCCCATGGGGCTCATGGAGCACTCATGGAGCTCATAGGGCACCCATGGGGCTCCGAGGGCACTCATAGGGCTCAGAGGGCACCCATGGAGCTCAGAGGGCACCTTGGGGCTCAGAGGGCACCCGTTAGTCTCATAGGGCACCTATGGGGTTTATAGGGCACCCATGGGGCTCATTAAAGCACCTATGGGTCACACAGGGCACCCGTGGGGCTCAAAGAGCATTCATGTGTCTCGTAGGGCATCGATGGGGATGAAAGCACCCATGGGACTCATATAGTATCTATGGGGTTCGTAGGTCACCCATGGAACACACAGGGTGCTCAAGGGCACCCATGAGGTTCAGAGGGCACCCATGGAGCTCCGAGGGCACCCATGGGGCTCAGAGGGCACCCATAGGGCTCAGAGGGCACCCATGGGGCTCATGGGGCACCAATGGAACTCAGAGGGCCCCTATGGGGCTCATAGGGCACCCATGGAGCTCTGAGGGCAGCCAAGGGGCTCATCAGGCACCCATGGGGCTCATCAGGCACCCATGGGGCTCATAGGACACCCATGGGGCTCATAGGGCACCCATGGAACTCAGAGGGCACCCGTGGGGATCACAGGGCACCCATGGAGCTCATGGGGCACCCATGGGGTTCAGAGGGCACCAGTGGAACTCAGAGGGCACCCATGGGGCTCAGAGGGCACCCATGAAGCTCATAGGGCACCCATGGGGCTCACAGGGCACCCATTAGTCTCATAGGGCACCTATGGGGTTTTTAGGGCACCCATGGGGCTCATTAAAGCACCTACGGGTCACACAGGGCACCCGTGGGGCTCAAAGAGCATTGATGTGTCTCGTAGGGCATCGATGGGGATGAAAGCACCCATGGGACTCATATAGTATCTATAGGGTTCATAGGTCACCCATGGAACACATAGGGTGCTCAAGGGCACCCATGGAGCTCAGAGGGCACCCATGGGGCTCAGAGGGCACCCATGGGGCTCATAGGGCGCCCATGGAGCTCCAAGGGCGCCCATGGGGCTCATAGGGCACCAGTGGAGTTCATAGGGCACCCATGGGGCTCACAGGGCACCCATTAGTCTCATAGGGCACCTATGGGGTTTTTAGGGCACCCATGGGGCTCATTAAAGCACCTACGGGTCACACAGGGCACCCGTGGGGCTCAAAGAGCATTGATGTGTCTCGTAGGGCATCGATGGGGATGAAAGCACCCATGGGACTCATATAGTATCTATAGGGTTCATAGGTCACCCATGGAACACATAGGGTGCTAATAGGGCACCCATGGAGCTCAGAGGGCACCCATGGGGCTCATAGGGCACCCATGGAGCTCATAGGGCACCCATGGGGCTCAGAGGGCCCCTATGGGGCTCATAGGGCACCCATGGGGCTCAGAGGGCACCATGGAGCTCAGAGGGCACCATGGGGCTCAGAGGGCACCCATGGGGTTAATAGGGCACCCATGGAGCTCCGAGGGCATCCATGGGGCTCATCAGGCACCCATGGGGCTCATAGGACACCCATGGGGCTCAGAGGGCACCCATGGAACTCAGAGGGCACCCGTGGGGATCATAGGGCACCCATGGGGCTCAGAGGGCACCCATGGGGCTCATAGGGCACCATGGAGCTCATAGGGCACCATGGAGCTCAGAGGGCACCCATGGGGCTCATAGGGCGCCCATGGAGCTCAGAGGGCACCCATGGGGCTCAGAGGGCACCCATTAGTCTCATAGGGCACCTATGGGGTTTTTAGGGCACCCATGGGGCTCATTAAAGCACCTATGGGTCACACAGGGCACCCGTGGGGCTCAAAGAGCATTCATGTGTCTCGTAGGGCATCGATGGGGATGAAAGCACCCATGGGACTCATATAGTATCTATGGGGTTCGTAGGTCACCCATGGAACACACAGGGTGCTCAAGGGCACCCATGAGGTTCAGAGGGCACCCATGGAGCTCCGAGGGCACCCATGGGGCTCAGAGGGCACCCATAGGGCTCAGAGGGCACCCATGGGGCTCATGGGGCACCAATGGAACTCAGAGGGCCCCTATGGGGCTCATAGGGCACCCATGGAGCTCTGAGGGCAGCCAAGGGGCTCATCAGGCACCCATGGGGCTCATCAGGCACCCATGGGGCTCATAGGACACCCATGGGGCTCATAGGGCACCCATGGAACTCAGAGGGCACCCGTGGGGATCACAGGGCACCCATGGAGCTCATGGGGCACCCATGGGGTTCAGAGGGCACCAGTGGAACTCAGAGGGCACCCATGGGGCTCAGAGGGCACCCATGAAGCTCATAGGGCACCCATGGGGCTCACAGGGCACCCATTAGTCTCATAGGGCACCTATGGGGTTTTTAGGGCACCCATGGGGCTCATTAAAGCACCTACGGGTCACACAGGGCACCCGTGGGGCTCAAAGAGCATTGATGTGTCTCGTAGGGCATCGATGGGGATGAAAGCACCCATGGGACTCATATAGTATCTATAGGGTTCATAGGTCACCCATGGAACACATAGGGTGCTCAAGGGCACCCATGGAGCTCAGAGGGCACCCATGGGGCTCAGAGGGCACCCATGGGGCTCATAGGGCGCCCATGGAGCTCCAAGGGCGCCCATGGGGCTCATAGGGCACCAGTGGAGTTCATAGGGCACCCATGGGGCTCACAGGGCACCCATTAGTCTCATAGGGCACCTATGGGGTTTTTAGGGCACCCATGGGGCTCATTAAAGCACCTACGGGTCACACAGGGCACCCGTGGGGCTCAAAGAGCATTGATGTGTCTCGTAGGGCATCGATGGGGATGAAAGCACCCATGGGACTCATATAGTATCTATAGGGTTCATAGGTCACCCATGGAACACATAGGGTGCTAATAGGGCACCCATGGAGCTCAGAGGGCACCCATGGGGCTCATAGGGCACCCATGGAGCTCATAGGGCACCCATGGGGCTCAGAGGGCCCCTATGGGGCTCATAGGGCACCCATGGGGCTCAGAGGGCACCATGGAGCTCAGAGGGCACCATGGGGCTCAGAGGGCACCCATGGGGTTAATAGGGCACCCATGGAGCTCCGAGGGCATCCATGGGGCTCATCAGGCACCCATGGGGCTCATAGGACACCCATGGGGCTCAGAGGGCACCCATGGAACTCAGAGGGCACCCGTGGGGATCATAGGGCACCCATGGGGCTCAGAGGGCACCCATGGGGCTCATAGGGCACCATGGAGCTCATAGGGCACCATGGAGCTCAGAGGGCACCCATGGGGCTCATAGGGCGCCCATGGAGCTCAGAGGGCACCCATGGGGCTCAGAGGGCACCCATTAGTCTCATAGGGCACCTATGGGGTTTTTAGGGCACCCATGGGGCTCATTAAAGCACCTATGGGTCACACAGGGCACCCGTGGGGCTCAAAGAGCATTCATGTGTCTCGTAGGGCATCGATGGGGATGAAAGCACCCATGGGACTCATATAGTATCTATGGGGTTCATAGGTCACCCATGGAACACATAGGGTGCTCAAGGGCACCCATGGAGCTCAGAGGGCACCCATGGGGCTCATAGGGCACCCATGGGGCTCAGACTGCACCCATAGGGCTCATAGGGCACCCATGGAGCTCAGAGGGCACCCATGGGGCTCAGAGGGCCCCTATGGGGCTCATAGGGCACCCATGGGGCTCAGAGGGCACCATGGAGCTCAGAGGGCACCATGGGGCTAATAGGACACCCATGGGGTTAATAGGGCACCCATGGAGCTCCGAGGGCATCCATGGGGCTCATCAGGCACCCATGGTGCTCATAGGACACCCATGGGGCTCAGAGGGCACCCATGGGGATCATAGGGCACCGGTGGAGCTCGGAGGGCACCCATGGGGCTCATAGGGCACCATGGAGCTCAGAGGGCACCCATGGGGCTCACAGGGCACCCATTAGTCTCATAGGGCACCTATGGGGTTTTTAGAGCACCCATGGGGCTCATTAAAGCACCTATGGGTCACACAGGGCACCCGTGGGGCTCAAAGAGCATTCATGTGTCTCGTAGGGCATCGATGGGGATGAAAGCACCCATGGGTCTCATATAGTATCTATGGGGTTCATAGGTCACCCATGGAACACACAGGGTGCTCAAGGGCACCCATGAGGCTCAGAGGGCACCCATGGAGCTCCGAGGGCACCCATGGGGCTCAGAGGGCACCCATAGGGCTCAGAGGGCACCCATGGGGCTCATGGGGCACCAATGGAACTCAGAGGGCCCCTATGGGGCTCATAGGGCACCCATGGAGCTCTGAGGGCAGCCATGGGGCTCAGAGGGCACCAGTGGAGCTCAGAGGGCACCCATGGGGTTAATAGGGCACCCATGGAGCTCCGAGGGCACCCATGGGGCTCATCAGGCACCCATGGGGCTCATCAGGCACCCATGGGGATCATAGGGCACCCATAGGGCTCATAGGCCACTCATGGAGCTCAGAGGGCACCCATGGAGCTCAGAGGGCACCCATGGGGTTAATAGGGCACCCATGGGGCTAATAGGGCACCAGTGGATCTCAGAGGGCACCCATGGGGCTCATGGGGCACCCATGGAGCTCAGAGGGCACCCATGGAGCTCCGAGGGCACCCATGGGGCTCAGAGGGCACCCGTGGGGCTCATGGGGCACCCACTGATCTCACAGGACGCCCATAAGAGTGGAACCCAAGGCTCCAAGCCCAGTGCCACCAGCACTCCCAACCCGCTGCCCCTCTGCCCCATCGGCCGCCCTTACGGTGACGGTGGCCAGCAGCCCCTCGGGGACATTGGCCACGATGATGCCGATGAGGAAGATGACGGCCTCCAGCCACGTGTAGCCCAGGATGAGGGAGAGGATGAAGAAGGAGAGGCCGAGGAAGACGGCGACGCCGGTGATGAGGCGGATGAAGTGCTCGATCTCCATGGCGATGGGCGTCCGTCCCACCTCCAGCCCCGAGGCCAGCGAGGCGATGCGGCCCATCACCGTGCGGTCCCCCGTGGAGATGACGATGCCCCGGGCCGTGCCTAAGGGACACCCATGGGGGGAGGAGGGGACAACGGGACGCTGTGGGGCTTGTGGGGCACCCGTGGGGCTCACAGGACATCCATGGGGCTCACAGGGTGTCTATAGAGACTGGAGGGAATCTATGGGTCTCATGGGGCACCCGTGGGGCTCACAGGGTGTCTATAGAGATTGTAGGGCATCTATGGGTCTCATGGGGTGCCCGTGGGGATACTTATGGGCCTCACAGGACATCTGTGGGGCTCACAGGTGACCCTTGGGGCTCATAGGGAACCCAGGGGATTCATGGGGCTCACGGGGCATCCATGGGGCTCACAGAGTGTCTATAGAGATTGTAGGGCATCTATGGGTCTCATGGGGCACCCGTGGGCCTCACAGGATACTTATGGGCCTCACAGGACATCTGTGGGGCTCACGGGTGACCCTTGGGGCTCATAGGGAACCCAGGGGACTCATGGGGCACCCATTCATGTCATAGAGCATCCATGGGGCTCATAGGGCATCTGTGGGGCTCACAGGGCATCTACAGATCACACAGGGTGCTCACGGGGCTCACAGGGCATCCATGGGGCTCACAGGGTGTCTATAGAGATTGTAGGGCATCTATGGGTCTCATGGGACAGCCGTGGGGCTCATACGATACTTATGGGCCTCACAGGACATCTGTGGGGCTCATGGGTGACCCTTGGGGCTCATAGGGAGCCCAGGGGATCCATGGGGCTCACGGGGCATCCATGGGGCTCACAGGGTGTCTATAGAGATTGTAGGGCATCTATGGGTCTCATGGGGCACCCGTGGGGCTCACAGGATACTTATGGGCCTCACAGGACATCTGTGGGGCTCACGGGTGACCCTTGGGGCTCATAGGGAGCCCAGGGGATCCATGGGGCTCATAGGGCATTCATGGGGCTCACAGGGTGTCTGTAGAGATTGGAGGGAATCTATGGGTCTCATGGGGCACCTTGTGGGCTCATAAGGCACCTATAGGTCTCGCAAGGCACCCGTGGGTCTTGCAGGGCATCTGTGGGGCTCATGGGGCACCCATCGCTCTCACAGGGCACCTATGGGGCTGAGAGGGCAACCACGGAGCTCACAGGACATCCGTGGGTCTCATAGGGCATCCGTGGGGCTCATGGGGCATCTGTGGGGCTCACGGGTGACCCTTGGGGCTCATAGGAAACCCAGGGGACTCATGGGGGACCCGTTCATGTCACAGAGCATCCATGGGGCTCACAGGGCACCTATGGGGCTCACAGGATGTCTATAGAGATTGGAGGGAATCTATGGGTCTTATGGGGAACCCGTGGAGCTCGTGGGGATCCATTGATCTCACAGAATATCCATGGGACTCATAAGGCATCTGTGGGGATTGTAGGGCATCTATGAGTCTCATGGGGCACCCGTGGGCCTCACAGGATACTTATGGGCCTCACAGGACATCTGTGGGGCTCATAGGTGACCCTTGGGGCTCATAGGGAACCCAGGGGATTCATGGGGGACCCGTTCATGTCATAGAGCATCCATGGGGCCCACAGGGTGTCTGTGGGGCTCAAAGGGCATCCATGGGGCTCACAGGGCATCCATGGGGCTCACAGGGTGTCTGTGGGGCTCAAAGGGCGCTCATGGGGCTCATAGGGCACCCAATTATTTCTCAGGGCAACCACTGGGCTCAGAGGGCATCAAAGGGTCCCACAGAGCACCCAAGGGACTCAGTGAACATCTACGAGCCTCACAGGGTACTTGTGGGCTCATAAGGCACCTATAGGTCTCACGGGGCACCCGTGGGTTTTGCAGGGCATCTGTGGGGCTCATGGGGCACCCATCGCTCTCACAGGGCACCTATGGGGCTGAGAGGGCAACCACGGAGCTCATGGGGCATCTGTGGGGCTCATAGGGCATCTGTGGGGCTCATGGGGCACCCATCGCTCTCACAGGGCACCTATGGGGCTGACAGGGCAACCACGGAGCTCACAGGACATCCGTGGGTCTCATAGGGCATCCGTGGGGCTCATAGGGCATCTGTGGGGCTCACGGTTGACCCTTGGGGCTCATAGGGAGCCCAGGGGATCCATGGGGCTCACAGGGTGTCTATAGAGATTGTAGGGAATCTATGGGTCTCATGGGGCATCCGTGGGGCTCACGGGACACTTATGGGCCTCACAGGACATCTGTGGGTCTCATAGGGCATCTGTGGGGCTCATGGGGCATCTGTGGGGCTTATAGGGCATCCATGGGGCTCATGGGGCATCCGTGGGTCTCATAGGGCATCCGTGGGGCTCATAGGGCATCCGTGGGGCTCATGGGGCATCTGTGGGACTCATGGGGCATCCGTGGGCCTCATAGGACATCTGTAGGGCTCATAGGGCATCCGTGGGGCTCATGGGGCATCTGTGGGGCTCATAGGGCATCCATGGGGCTCATGGGGCATCTGTGGGGCTCACGGGGCATCTGTGGGGCTCATGGGGCATCTGTGGGGCTCATAGGGCATCCATGGGGCTCATGGGGCATCCATGGGGCTCACGGGGCATCTGTGGGGCTCATGGGGCATCTGTGGGGCTCACGGGGCATCCGTGGGGCTCATGGGGCATCTGTGGGGCTCATAGGGCATCCATGGGGCTCATGGGGCATCTGTGGGGCTCATGGGGCATCCATGGGGCTCACGGGGCATCCGTGGGGCTCACGGGGCATCTGTGGGGCTCACGGGGCATCCGTGGGGCTCATGGGGCACCCATCGCTCTCACAGGGCACCTATGGGGCTGAGAGGGCAACCACGGAGCTCACAGGACATCCGTGGGTCTCATAGGGCATCCGTGGGGCTCATGGGGCATCTGTGGGGCTCATAGGGCATCTGTGGGGCTCATAGGGCATCCGTGGGGCTCATAGGGCATCTGTGGGGCTCATAGGGCATCCGTGGGGCTCATAGGGCATCTGTGGGGCTCATAGGGCATCCGTGGGTCTCATAGGGCATCCATGGGGCTCATAGGGCATCCGTGGGGCTCATGGGGCATCTGTGGGGCTCATGGGGCACTTCTGCGTCTCACAGGGCACCCATGAGGGACGCGGAGGGGCGGCGGTAGCACCCAGCCCCCCGGGTGCCACTGGGGACGCGGTGGGGACACGGGGGCAGCGCTGACCTTCCACGCAGTTGGTGGAGAAGAAGCAGATGTTGCGCGTCTCCAGCGGGTTCTCGTGGGTGAACTCCGGGGAGCGGGTCTGCGGCTCTGACTCCCCCGTCAGAGAGGAGTTGTCCACCTGCCGGGGGAGCGGGGGGGACAGCGGGGATGGGGTGATGGCAGGGATGGGGTGGCAGAGGGGTGACAGTGGGGACGGGGTGACGGTGGGATGGGGTGACAGCAGAGTGACAGAAGGGTGACAACAAGGATGGGGTGATGGCAGGGATGGGGCAGCAGAGGGGTGACAGCAGGGTGACAACGAGGATGGGCCAGCAGCAGAGTGACAGAGAGGCGACAGCAGGGTGATAGTGGGGATGGGGTGGTGGCAGGGATGGGGTGACAGCAGGGATGGGGTGACGGAGGGGTGACAGTGGGGTGACAGTGGGGACGGGGTGGCAGAGGGGAGACAGCAGAGTGACAGGGGGGATGGGGTGATGGCAGGGATGGGGCGGCAGCAGGGATGGGGTGGCAGAGGGGTGACAGTGGGAACGGGGGGACGGAGGGGTGACAGCAAGGATGGGGTGATGGCAGGGATGGGGTGGCAGAGGGGTAACAGCAGGGTGACAACGAGGATGGGGCAGAAGCAGAGTGACAAAGGGGTGACAGCAGGGTGACAGCAGGGATGGGGTGACAGAGGGGTGACAGTGGGGACGGGGTGGCAGAGGGGTGACAGCAGGGTGACAGTGGAGACAGGGTGACGGCGGGGATGGGGTGACGGAGGGGTGACAGCAGGGTGACAACGGGGATGGGGCGGCACAGTGACAGCGGGGTGACGGTGGGGACAGCGGGTGACACCTCAGTTGACCCCATGACCCCAGGCCAGTCCCAGAACCCTGTCCAGGTGCCACCCCATAGCCTGGTGCCCACCCCAGCCCAGCCCCATCCTCCAGCCCTGGCGCCCACCTCCCAGCAGAGCCAGCGCCCACCCAACGTCACCCCATGTCACCCCATGTCACCCAACGTCACCCAACGTCACCCAACGTCACCCCATGTCACCCAATTCACCCAATGTCACCCAATGTCACCCAACGTCACCCCATGTCACCCCATGTCACCCCATGTCACCCAATATCAGCCAATGTCACCCAACGTCACCCAATGTCACCCAACGTCACTCAATTCACCCAATGTCACCCCATGTCACCCAACGTCACCCAACGTCACCCAACGTCACCCCATGTCAACCAATGTCACCCAACGTCACCCAACGTCACCCAACGTCACCCCATGTCACCCAATTCACCCAATTCACCCAACGTCACCCAATGTCACCCAATGTCACCCCATGTCACCCCATGTCACCCCATGT